>NC_143409.1:54110002-54372885 GCF_052110815.1 Crocodylus siamensis | reverse complement strand
CCCTCCCCTCCCCCGGTGGGGGGTCCTGGGCCCCATATCCCAGTCTGAGCCCTTGGCTTTGTGGTGGGAAGGCAGCTCCTTGCTGGGCTGTGGCCCAGGTCAGGTCCGTGTCTGGTCGTGCAGCACCCGCAGTCGCTGACTTCTGCCTTCTCTCTGCAGGGCGACAGGCAGCAGGATACAAAGCAGCAGCCAGTAAGTGCGAAGCCCATCCTCCTCCTCCTTGTCATCCGCTCTGCGGGGCAGCCCCCTGGGCACAGCCTGTCCCAGCCCTGTTTGACACTGCGGGGGGGGGGGGGGGGGGCAGAGCCACAGGCCTCACTGCGGCGCGGGTGGGGGGTGGGGAGGGGGCGCAAGGGCACCTGCCACCGTGGCATCTGGGCGTCCCTGCCAGCAGGGCCTGGGGGGGGCCGTGGCCTGGGGGAGCCGCTCCCTGTGCTTGGGGGGCTCTAACCCCTCGTCCTTCCCCCTCAGGTCACGACGGCTCCAACAGCTCCGGTGAGTGCCAGCGTGCGGGGCCAACCGGGGGTGGGGGGGCTGCTGGGGGCGGAGAATGGGGAACCAGCCCGTGGCTTTGCCCCAAGGGAGGTCGCTGTGGGGGCAGGACAGCCCTGTTGTGGGTCTGTCTGGGGGGGGCAGGGGGACAGAGGGGCTGCGGGGAGGGACTGTGTCCCCCACCCCCCCCGTGCCTGGGCAACAGAACTGGCCTGGCCGGGAGCTCTTAGCCTGACCTAAGGTAGGTCCCCAGCCGGGCAGGACCTACCTCACCCCCTGCCTGCCTGCTGTGGCCTGGGGCAGTGCTGTTCCCTGGGCGGGGGTCAGGTCTCGCCCTCCCCCCTGTGCAGCCGGCAGCTCCGGCTCCATGTGGGGCCACAGGGCTCCTGGCAATCCCACCCCTCTCTGTGCAAGCCCTGGGGGAGGGGCTGGGCAAGGGTCACCCCAGGGGTACGGGTGCCAGCCCTGTGACCCGGCCAGTCTCTGCCTGTCGGGACCTAGTCACTGTCCCTGCAGGGCCGAAGTGCAAAGGGCTCCCCGGCTGCACGGGGAGCAGCTTGCACCCGCCTCGTTCTCCTGTGCCCAGGGTACAGGGGCACTGCGGGCTGGGGCATCTTGCAGGGCTGGAGGGCTCCCACCTGGCTAACACCTGTCCTTCCTCCCCGTACAGGGAGCAACCACGGCTCTGACCCCTGCGTCAAAGGTCAGTGTGGGGGGCTCTGACTTGAGGATCCCCCAAGGGAGATGCTGCCCCTGTCCAACCAGCCCTGGGAGCCCTGGGTCACCCCAAGCCGGGCGGCCGTGGGGCTGAGTGCCTGGAAAGCTGCGTGGCGGTGTTTGTGTATGCCGCTCTGCTCCTGGGAGGAGGGTCAGCGCGGGAGTGTCTGGCACCGTCCCAGGCAGCCTGGGGTCTGTGGAAACGGCTGCGGCCCGGGCACTGCTGGGAGCAGGGCTGGCGCAGCGCAGGGAACCCGTAAGTGGGAGGGAGGGGTGTGGGGGAGAGACATCTCCTCCCCTTGCTGCAGAGTGACCCCAGGCTGGAGCTGAGCACTAGGTCGGCGCCTGCCTGGTGCTGCAGTCCCTCAACCTGCTGCATCTTCCTTGTCTCTTTCCTGTAGCCTAGCAGCGCTCAGCGGAGCCCGCACCGCCTCCTGAGGGGCCCACAGAGGAGAGAGACGATCACAGAGCAACGTGCTGCACTGATTCAACCCTTCCAGATGCCTTTTTATGCCTTGATTTTTTTAAATTTTTTTTGCCCCTTGCTGCAGGAGAGCAAAGAGCTGGTGTGTGAAATTAAAGCTGCTGGGCTGCAGCCAAGCTGGGGGGGTTGGGGGGGGGGTTGGGGAGTGCTTGTGACTGATCAGCTTATTGCAGGTTTGAACCATGGTTTGCTATTTATAAAAGTAACAGATAGCAGGGAGATGCCCTTGGAGATAATTTCTAATAGGTGGGCAGAGGATGCACCGAACCGGGCAGTGGGTGGGCCATGCCCTAGAGCAGCGATGCTCAATCATTTGGCTAGCTGAGTGGCACGGGGTCCATCTTCAGCAGCACTGCTTCCTGCCCCAGGTGCCAGGGCTGAGTGCTGGGGGCCTGTGCACCTGTCCCCCTGCACACGGGTGGGGACTGCTGCAAACGTCCAGCCTGTGGGAAGCCCCAGTGGCTGGCTGACACGGCACCATGAGCTGCAGGGTGCTCATCCCTGCACTAGAGCAGTGCTTCTCAATCCTTTTTTACCAGGACTCATTTGTGAACATCAATGGCCAGTCCCAACCCACTGCTCCTCGCTCCTGACCCGCTGGCCCCAGGCCCCAGCGTGTGGGGTGGGGGCAGGTGTGGGGCAGGGGAGCCCCAAGCAGCCTTTTACAGGCAGAAGCTCTGCCAGCCTGCAAAGGAAAAGGCACAGTTTCCCACATTTTCCCCTTTAAGGGAGAATCCATGTTTAAAGTTTGCTTATCCATTCTTAAAATGTCTTTGTGACCCTTTGATATATTCTTGTGATCCACTTTTGTATCACAACCATGGGTTGAGAAACCTTGCTCTAGAGCATCACTGTCCCAAACTGTTCATTAAGCCTTATATCATATTTTTGCGGTGCTGTTCAACGTGCACTGTTGCTTTCTGCTGCTCTGCTTTGCCCTGCACGCGGCTCCTGCTCCCTGCATCCTGGGGGTGAATCCATGACACAGCTGTGTCCACAGGACACACAAAAGCCTTTTATAAGAGCAATTAGTAATCTAAACTGGGGCCCAGGTGCCTGAACACCCCCATGCCAGGAGCGCCGTTTTCCCTGGGCACAACTAGGAAAACTGCCTTGGTCACGGTGTTTCCCCTGCTGCACTAACCCACCCACAAGGATAGGTTAGTAATGGAGGTAATGTATAGTTAAACCATCCACTTTCACTTCCAGGGGGAAGGGCTTGGCTTTATGGAAATAAGAGACTCCTCCCTAGCTTGCTTCTGGGCCCTTAGGGCTGAGGGCAAGGAAAACTCGGGGGCATCCAAACCCCAAGCCTCCAGGCTTAGGCCTGCAAGTAGGATGCCCGGCAAAGGCTTTGGAAACATCTGAAGGCCCAGGTGGGGGTGGAGGATGTTTGCTGTAGTAGGGCCGCTTGTGGTTCTTGACTGGCTCATGGAATCTGAATGGATTTGGCTTGGATCACGGAAAACTTAAAAAGAAAAAAGAGAGCCTGCTGCCCACCCCCAGTGCAGGGGCAGGAGTGCCGGAGGCCAGACTCTCTGATCTTTTGCACTGGATGTTACTTCTGCCCATTAAATCCTTTTCTTTCCTTGTTGGGATGGGGAGAGCTTAAGATTGTAAGAGCTTCTTTAGAGAATAAGGGAATAAATGTGTACAGATCATTGGGGCTAATCCACGTGTGTGCTGTTGGACTTCTTTCTCTAGCCCGTTTGGAGGCTTCTGGGGTTGGGGAGAGGCACGCAGCAGGGCTGGGGGAGGAGGTCCGGGGGTGACAGAGCCCCCATGGCCTCTGCTGCGTCCAGGCAGGGCCCTGTCCTGCTGCAGCCCGACTGTGTCCTGTACCTGGACAGAGACCATCACGCAGGGTCCTGGGGTGCCGAGAAGGCGCCTGCAGGCGTCTGTGTGAGGACAGGACCCCTCCTGCTGCTGCAGCCGCCTGCGGCAGCCAGCTCTCCCGCCCCTGTGTTGCCCCCAACCCTTTCCACGGTCCCGGTCCCTGAGTGGGGACCGGAGCGCCACCAGACAATGATGGGCTTGTGCACTATTTCAGCTCTTTGTTTGTCAGAAAACCCTTGTCACAGCCCAGCCCAGTCTCCAAAACAACCCCTACCCCCCTCCAGACTGCCCCCAACACGTAGGCAATGCCAGAGACTCACAGCAACATGACCAGCCTGGGACAAGTGTGTATGCAGTAGTGCGTAGAGCACAACCCACCCCATGTCCTGCCCCTTTTCCTGGCTCTCTCCATCCTCTCCCAGCTCCTTCCCCCTCCCCAGGGGCAGATCCCCACTCCCTGCTGGGCTACCAGCCCCGCTGAGATGCAGGGGGCTCCTTCCCCAGGTGGCAGGTTACTCAGCAAGCTGCCTCTAAACCAGGTGGCAGTAGGGCCCACAATGTGTTACAGGCTTAGTGTGTCCCTTCCTCAGCCATGGTGCCGCCCTCCAGCACCACGGCGTGGTTGGCCCCCTCCACCATTGCCCTGCGGTGGGCTGGCACCAGCACCACACTCCGTACCGCCGCGCGGACCCGGGGGAGAAGAGACGGGACGCAGCGTGGAGCCTCCAGCCCTGCAGCCCCTCCTGCCAGTTGTGGCCTCAGTCTCCACGTTTGGGGCACTAGTGGCTTTGTCCAGATTCAGCGCCCTCAACGCAGGGCCCAGGCAATGGCAATGTGCTGCTGCTGCCCCACCGACAGCTGCCACGCTTCTCCCCCCACCTCCGCAGGCAGGAGAGGGGCGGTGGTCAGGACACCCGGGCTCTCTCCCAGCCTGGGGAGCAGAGCTGCGGGGACGTGGAGGGTCAGAGCAGCAAAGGCGGCTGGAGACGATGCCTGGCTTCTCTGCCTAGCTCTGGGAAGGCGCAGGGTCTGGGAAGGAGCCAGGACACCCGGGTTCTCCGCAGCCCAGGAAGGAGCGGGGCTCCTCCAGCTTGCAAACCAGTACCGGGACTCACCCGTCTCCAAGCCCTGGTCCAGCACAGCAATGAACTCGGCAGCGTGGCCTGCTCAGGCCACAGCCATCACCTGCTCCTCGCTGCAGCCATCCAGCCCGTAAGCGACGTCCTGCAGAGCCAGAGAAGGGCACAGGCTCCTGCCCACCAGTGCCACCTGCCCGTGAGAGACCGCATGAGCTGAGATCCCTTCAGCTTGTGCCCCCCATGCCAGGGTCAGCCCACAGCCCTCACCTGTCGGTGCAGGTAGCAATGCTCATAGGCACGCGGGCTCCCCATCCAGCAGGACCTCCCCGGCCTGGCCTCAAAGACCCGCTCCAGCAGCGCCACGTCCTCTTCCCGCTGCCCTTCAGCCCCTCTAGCCACCACCGGCATCTCTGCCAACTCGAACAACACCCCTGCGATGGCAGCCACCGAGTTGCAGAGCCATCATAGGACTGTCAGCTTGGCTGTGGAGTCACAGCCACTTCAGTGTCTTCTGTCCATGGGTAACTACCACCCTCTCCTCCTCCAGCAGCACACACACGGCAGGAGCACACGCATGTAGACACACATGTGCACACACAACCCATGTTTCTGGGGGATACACACAGCAGGAGCTCACTTGTGTCGACACATGCACACACGTGAATGTACACATAGAGAGCAGGAGCTTTCTCACGTAGACAGAGACACACACACCCTTCCTTCCACCAGCCCCCGCCCCCCGACACTCCTGGGCCCCCGAGTTCCTCCCCACCCCCCCACTGCAGCATAACCCAGCCCCCAGGTACCCTCCCCTTTGGCTCAGTCTTTCCACCCCTTCCCCACCCCTTGTCCCACACACCAGGGCCACAGGCACCTTGCCCACCAGAACAGGTCGAGGGCTTCCAGCGCACGCACACCTGTGTGCTTGTGCTGTACATGTAGAAGTCACTGCATGATAGCTCAAAACAAAGTCTTACTCTTGTATCAGGTGTGGGATACAAGTGGAGGGGTGGACATGGGGTTTGTAGGGGGCTGTGGATGTGTGTGCTGTTTGTGGGGTACGTGATTGTGTGTGGAGGAGGGGGTGGTTGTGGGCTTTGCAGGAAGTGTTGCGGGGAGGGGGGGGGCCAGCCAGGCTCTTACTGCCCAAGGCCTTGTGACCATGTTTGCACTCTGGCAGCTCGTGGGGCTGCCAGGAGGCCGGAGGCTGCCAGGGAAGAGCCTGTCAGACTCGGGGGGGCAGTGTGGTAGGCTCCTGGAGCCACTGGGGGTAGCGTGAGTCGGTGGGGACATGGTCCAGGACATGGGAAGCCCAAGGAGGTGCGGAACTTGCATTGCGTGCCAGAGGCTCAGGGCAGCAAAGGTCCAGCTGCCCCCCTCCACACACACACACACACACACGGGTGGCCTGGGGGTTGCCACCACCCCTGGGGAATGGCCCAGCCAGGAGTAACCAGACATCTAGGAGCCAGCTTGAAATTTTTATGAATATAGAAATTATACTGGAAGAGCTTCTCAGATGGCCCAGCTATGCTTGCACTGTGAAGTCAGCATTAGTGTTTTGTATTTTCCCTGTTGTGAATAAGACTCATCTTAGCATGACTTTCAGCTCTTACTGTAGTCTTTTAACAGATGTAAGGGGGTTGATTACTTGGAGTGTGCATAAACTTTGTGGGGAGGACTTTCACCAGTCATCCCGGGAAAAGTATGACAGCATTTGTGGTCAAGGCTCCCACAGGCTGGACATTGTGATGAACCCTGAACCATTGTTCAAGTGTTGCACATACCCCCTCAGACTCGGTCTCCTGCCTCAGCATTCCCTAACCCGGCAACCGAGTTTTAATCAATCAAGTTTAAAAAGGCCTCCCGTAGTGGGACTAGGGAATGTACAGCCCAAGATGCCTAGTAAACTTATTTCTGCTTAGTTCTGGTTAGATGAGGTGTGTGTGCTGGAGAGAGGGGTGGAGGGAAGGGGGAAGATAGAAAAAGTCTATCGCAAGTCCAGCAAGCTGGGTGCCAGGCCTCCCTTAGGACCACAGAGCTGTCAGGTAACATCCCCACCGGTCAGGGATGTACATCGCAGCTGGTGTTTCCTCTGCTGCACAGGAGCAGGCTGCGTGTCTAGTCCCCTGCCTGCCGTGGGTCTGTCTCTCCAATATTGTCCTTGCAGGGCTGGTGATGCTGCCATCTCCTGCTCCCCTCCCTCAGCCTGCTCCAGAACCATGGGTTTCCAGCCCAAGCTCACGCTTGCATTCGTGCAGCCCCTTCCCTCTCTGGCTCCTATGTGGGGCCTCCCATTCTGGCTAGACCCCACCCTGATGGGTGACTCCCCCACACCCCTTGGGGGAGTCCCACCCCCACCCTACAGCAGAGCCGTCCCCCAGACCTCTCCACACAGCAGGGCTGGGGACTGGGGCACCACTGCGAGGGACAGGCACTGACCCCAGTGCTGCAGGAGGGGCTCCAGGGCCCACTGTGACCTCCAGTCTGGATGGCCACTCTGCCCTGCCTGAGCCCTGTTGTGCACACAGTGTTGGCCAGACCCCAGCAGCCCACGCCCAGGGCTGTCTGCAGCCTGCAGCTGGGGTAATGCATGCCCTGTCTCAGCAGCAGCAGCTAGGGACCCTGTTGGGTGGGTTTGTCTCCAGTGTTGTTTTCCTCCTGGGAAGGTGGGGGCAGGAAACAGGGGCTGCTTTTACCAGCTGTCTGTACATATAGGGCTGTGCAGGGCAGGGAGAGGGGCCTGCAGCCAGGTCTGCTGTGTCCTGACCGATTGGAGCTGCATGGCAGGAGCTGCTGTCCACAAGCCCATGTGCTCTGTGCTCTGGTGCTCAGCTCTCTGGCGGGGACACCGACCACCGTGCCTGGGGGGAGCTCAGCAAGCAGAAGCTGGGACTGTGGGCAAAGTGGGGAGGAGGTGTGGTGGACCAGTAGGGGGTGCTCCTGCATTGAGCCACCCACCTCCCTGCGCCCGACCACCTTCCAGGCTCTGAGTGCCTCCATAGGGGTTCCTTGCATCCACTGACCTCCTTCCTGAAGCACACTTACTAGCCTGGGGGTAACATAGCTGCCACCACCCCAAGAAGGGACTGTCTCAGCCCTGTGTCCTCAGGGAAACACAGGCCTAAAGTCCTATGGGTACTCGACCCAGTACAGGCACTTGGGGCACTTCCCCAAGTCAGGGGGCAAAAAGCAAAGTCTCCCTTAGTCCGCAGACCTAAGGGGTCTCTTAGGCATAATTTAGACCCAACCCTCAATAAGTCTCCCACACCAGTCACAAAGGAGAACTTTACTGATCACCGGGGGGAGCATGAAAATAGGGTACAAGATTGAGCGATATCATAGAAATCTCATAGAGCAAACCAGTCTGGCTGAGGTAGCCTTTTGATCATGCATCTGAGTTACTGCTAGCTAGATATCTAACCAGATCTCGAGTAGCTTACTCACAAGTGTCGTCACGAGGTTGTTGGAGATCCCCTCTGGAGGCAGGCTGTTCCTTGCTCATGGGTTATGGGGGAGAGAGCCAGTTTCAGATGATCAAGCTCCTCTCTAAGTCTGAGTACCCACATGGCTGCTGCCCCTCCTTCTGGGCAGCCTTAACTTATAAAGCCCCATGACCTAATTCACCTGGTCCAATAGAGGCCAGAACCTGTTGGCTGTTGGCCAACCAATTTGAAATACATCACTAGTTGCTGGGAAGACTCCAGTTCCCCAGGTAGATGCCCCTCACCCAGGTAGCCGATACCAGTCACGTAGGCAGAGGGAGCAGGTTTCCCCCTCCTTCAGGACTGTATCCAGCTCAGGTTAACTAAAGAGATAGGATAAGGGTGCGTCTCCTTTGCTGGGCCTGTCCTAATCACATTGTCACAGGACAGAGATTTTGGGAAGAAACAAAGGTGGCTTCTTGCCACAGGGGGCACACAAGAAATGTGGTAGCACAACAAGTGGGAGTAGGGGGGAGGGATGGGAGGGCTAGGGTTGGCGCTGGGGGTGGAAGAGTTCATTGTAGGGTCAGCGGGGTCCCAAGATGGGGCAGGAGGGCGGTGAAGGGTCTCCTGGTCCCTAGAGGAGTGGGGGGTGATCAGGGCAGGGAGGGGCTTGAAGGGGCAGGAAGGGACCAGGTGATGGGAGAGGGTGTTGGAGGGTGTGCATAAAGGGGCAAGAGGAGAAAGTGGGGGAGGGAGGTAGAAAGAGGCCAAAAGGGGAGTTAAGAATCCTGCGGGGGACATGTGGGGGCTGTGGTGGGGCAGTGACCGTGGACACTCAGACGTCCATGCAGTAGGAGCTGGGGGGTGCAGGGACCAGGCCTGTCACCTCCCCGGGAGCAGGGCAGGGTTTGGGTGAAGAGGGCACAGCCCTGGGGAGCACCTCTGGGGCTGCAGAGTCCAGTCCCTGCTCTCGGGGCAGCTGCAGCACCCAGTGCTCGGGCTCCACTTCTGCTGCTGTCCCTGCTGCTCTGCAGGGAGGCTGTCCAGCCCCACCCTGCTCCTGCACCAACAAGCACTGCTCCGCTTTCCAGCCTGGACTCCATCCTGGCTGGTCTCACTTGTGACTTCCCCTTCCTCTGCCAATCTTGCCCTTTCCCTTTGTTGCCGGCACAAGGTGCCCGAGGGAGGCAACAATTCGGTTCGTTGCCCGGTGTGCGTCGTGCCAAATAAACACACTGGGGGGAGAAGTAGACAGAGTTTATTTGAGCTCAAGTAAAAGGCGCAGGGAGACTGTATTGTCTCAAATCCTGTGTCCCTAGCCCTGCAACAGTGTATTTTTATACCCTGGTCAATTTTCTGCAGTGGTTTTTCACCAGCTGGCCCCCCTCTTCTTCCCCTTTCCCTCCTCCCTTCTCTCGCCGAGCCTTGCATTTCACAGATAACAGTTTTAGCTCGCCTGTTTTCCAGAAGGACAGGAGATTACAGGCACCAAAGAAAGGGTTACAAAGTTTGGGCGGTGGGGGACCTGGCTCACCTGGGCCCAGAGCAGAGGGGCTTCATCGACACTCGTGGTCTTCCATCCCTCTGAGTTACCTACGGTTATGCCCAGTGTGGAAGAAATCAAACTTCGCACTGTGGTTGAATCAGAAGTGACAGAGCCAGCTTTTCTTTATTTAGGGATATACTGTGATCACAGGGAGAATGCCACACAGCAAGGGGAATCACCCACCTGTCTGTTTCAAAGGATTTCTCCGACTCTCTAAGGTTACAAGCTTATTTATACTAAAGACAGAGAAAGAGATAAAAAATACACCTTGGAGAAACAAAACAATAGTAAATTACACAGAAACTTAGAAAGTTTACTTAAACAACTATCTATGCATAGGGCTATCTCAAGGCATGCAGGAGTGCAGATTCCTTCTCTCAAAACATTTGAATTAAGCAGTATCAGCACGTCTGGTCTTGGTCTGTTTTTCTAGTCAAGTAAGCCAATTACTTCTACATTCCCTAATTTTTTTTTTTTTAACAAGTTAGAGATTTATAGCCATTAGAAAACTAAGCACCGTTTATTTTAAATTCTACCTCACACTTACTGACTCCTACTGCAACACGAGATCCATTACAGGTCCAACAGAGCTTTCCAGGGGTGGCACACGCTAATCATACATATTCAGACCGGTTGCAACTTACATTCTGCCAGGTTTCGTTCCCATGAAAATCTGAATCGTAAGGGGCTAACATCTGAGTTGCATTCAAGGGTACCGGTATCATGGGTATCCCTCCAGTAGAACAGATAGGGACATGACTACATATCCAACAACGAGAGACATTTAAATCTATCCCAATTTGATTAACTAAAGACAAGAACACATTTTCATGAAGTGATCTTCTTTGTCGGTGCAGAAGTGTAGTTTGGTTTACAGAGTTTCTTATAACTGATGACTCAAGTTCATATAAGATGGCCCAAAAAGAAATACTGAATACTATCCAAATCATGACTAACCAACTCCACCTCGGGAACCAGGAACTAGGTAGAGGCCTTTTTCCTGTCCTGAAGGGCATAGTGGTGTCGTTGGGGCACATCCTCTTCGCTCTGTAGTGGCAAATCCTCTTCGCCAGTAGGCGCTTGGCTCACTACTGGTCCTGAGCTCTCGTGCTGGCAGGTGCTAGGCTCACTACCAGTCTGTGGAGGCTGATTACAAGATTGATATGGAGGAGAGTCTAGGTCTAATGGGGCTGATGTTTTCTTACTGTGTGAAGCATGGATCCATGTCTGGAGTCCTTGACACTTTATTGCAGTGTTGGTGGCCTTTCCAGCAAGGTTCCAGCGATGACTTTTTTTTTTGATGGACTTTTACATGGACCCAATCTCCAGGCAGGATAGACTGGCACGGCTCACCTGGTTCTTTGGGGAGAGCTGCCTGTACCTGTGAATGAAAAGCCTTAACACACTTCATTAGCGCCTTACAATAGTCCAGAATGGTATCATCAAGTGAATGTATATCGCAAAAGTGGGAGGCAACACGTGGGGAGGCGGGGAGCCTCATGGGTCTTCCCATTAGACTGTCATGTGGGCTAAGCCCAGTCTTTCGGTCGGCACTAGATCTCATACTCATAAGGGCTATGGGAAGTGCATCTGGCCATTTTAGGTGAGTCTCAGCACAAATTTTGGCCAGCTTATTTTTCAGAATGCCATTTGGCGTTCCACTTGGCCCGAGGCCTGCGCATGGTACGGGCAATGACAGTTCTGTTGGATCTGCAGGACTTGGCAGACTTCTTTCATTATCTGTCTAGTAAAATGAGTTCCTCTATCAGAGTTTAGGGACAAAGGAATACCAAACCTTGGAATAAAGTCTCTGAGCAACTTTTGCTTACAGTGATGGTGTCAGCTTTTGCACATGGGGAGGCTTCTAAACATACATACAATAACAAGAACATATTCATAAGAACAACATTTCTGCATTTGAATAAAATCTAATTGTAAATTTACAAACGGTCCTCAAGGTGCGGGATGTGCTGCCTTCTTTGTTTTTACAGGCTTTAAGGAGGTAGATGGCAAGAGCAAATCATCAACATATTGCACAAGCACAGAATTTTCTTTAAATATTATGTCATCTAGATCTTTTTTCAGAATTTGGGAAAAAGAGAAGGGGATTCAGTATAACCCTGGGGCAATCGCGTCCAGGTATACTGAAGTCGTTGATAGGTAAATGCAAAGAGAAACTGGCTACCAGGGTGTATTGGAATAGAAAAAAATGCAGAACACAAGTCAACAATAGTAAAATAACAAGCTTTAGCGGGAATACAGGCCAAGATAGTAGCTGGATTTGGTACAACAGGAAAAGTAGGTAAAACTGGAGAATTTACTGCACGAAGGTCTTGTACAAAGCGATAGGTATTCTTTCCAGTTTTTTACAGGAAGAATAGATGTATTACAAGGGCTTTTAGTTGGGACAATGATACCTTGCTTTAAAAGGGCAGTTACAACAAGGCGTATCCCTTCTTCAGCTTCTGGACGTAAAGGGTATTGAGCAACTTTGGGTAAAGGCTTAGCTGGGTTTAATCTAATTTTTACAGGCTGGGCAGTATGAATTTGTCCTACTTCATTAGCATGCTGGGACCAGAGAAAGAGAAGGACAGCTTTTATGATTTCTTTCTTGCAACACAGAAAGATCATGGAACTCAGGTTCAGCAGGTGAGCTAGCTAAAGCAGCAAGTACTGCTATCTCGTTATCACAAGGGACATCTAAATAAACACCATTAGGAGAACAATAGCTAGTACAGCCGAGTTTACAAGCAAATCTCTGCCTAACAAATTAACAGGAGAACAAGGACTAAGGAGAAAGGCATGTTGATTAGAAACAGGACCAAGAGAAACATGTCGTGGTTGGGAAACAGGATGAGGAACTATTTGATTTGAAATTCCCACAGCGTTTACAACAGCAGAGGAGAGGGGAGTTGTGGGAAATTCTTCAGCTCGGAGCGGAGAGCGGCTTGCACCGGTGTCTACTAAACATTTTGTAGAAATGCCATTTATCACGCAGGAAACAAGGGGATCATATTGATTACGTGGGAGAAGCGGGGCTGTGATGATGTTACTATTCCTCAGGCTGGCCTAACAGGAGGCTCCCTGATTCGGGACAGAGAGTTGAGTGAGAGGAGGTGGTGGCGGGTTAAACGTCATCCCCGGCTGGCCAGGCCGGTGAGGACATTGAGCCTTCCAGTGTCCTGGTTGGCCACAATAAAGACAACTGTCATTATTTTGGGACTGAAATCCTCCTTGTCCCATCCCACGACCACGTCCCCTGCCTCTGAACTGTCCTCGATGGAAACCTCCACTTCTGCCCCAGCCTAAAGTCTGTAATTGTAATGACATTAGCTTAGTTTCCGTGGGTTCCTTTTTCTTTTCCTGGGAGGCTGTGCAATGATTTGCAATGGTGACTAGTTCTGTGACTGGCTCAGTCTGCCACCCTACAGCAATTGTGCACAACTGTTCCTGGACTTTAGAAAGAAGTCCGTGGACAAAAGCGGAAGCAACTGCTTCTGGGACAGTTGCAGCTGCATTTTCAATACCAGAATGTCTTTCAAATACTAGTTTCAAGCCGTCCATGTAGTCTGCTGGGGATTCTCCTTTATTTTGTTTACAGTTATGTATTTTGGCCCAGTCAGTTTTCCTGGGGCAAATTTTAAGCACAGCCTCAGGGAGGCATCTTCGGGCATCTGCTAAGTGATCTCCTATTCCGGGGTCTTGAGTAGGCCAAGTAGCCTGTGCAATGAGGCAGTTGCGGACCTCAGAGGGCAGAACGCTGCTCATTAATTGGTTTAAATCTGCCCATGTTGGATCATAACATTGGATTACAGTGTCTAATTCTTCTCTAAATTTTTGGGGTTCCTTTCTGATGTTGGGAAATTGTTTCACAAGGTTTAGGAGATCTCCTGGGGTCCAGGGGACAGGGACTGTGATTGTAGTTTCCCCATTTGGACCTTGCCCTGGAAGTTGGCGGAAAGGCATAAGCTGAGCCTTTTTAGATTGTGAAGAAGGGGCTGGACCACACTGGGTACCAGACCTTAAACAAGAGAAGGAAGTTGAGATTTCAGGAGACAGACACCACGTCTTCGGTGGGCGTGGGCATGCCCCGGGGGCAGGTGACGGTTGTTGAGTGATAGTTTCCTGGTGAGGAGGGCTAATCCTGCTAGAAGAATCTATTTGGTTACTTTGGACTTCTTCAGGTTCAGATTGTGCCTGGAACTGATGTGGGGGTGGCACATTAAGAAAATCAGTTATATCTTCTGCAGATTCATTCTCAGTTATTTGTGGATAAAGTTGTGTTGGTGCTGATGGTACTATTGATGGGGGGTCTCCTTTTGGTGCACCTTTCTGTTTAATTCCTTTATCTGAGATTTCAGTTTCTCTTGGGAGTCTTTAAGACTCCAAACTTGAGATTTTTCTTTTTTCCCTATTTTATTTATTTATTTTATTTTGACTTCTTTTGGAAGCTTCTTTATATTAATCAAAAAAATGTGTCCCACTGAGTCTGTGGTATATTACTACCTCTTAACTCAAGGTCTCTGTGGGGATAAAGAATTTTATTTAAATCAAATGTTCCCTCCAGGGGAAACTGCTGGCTAAAATCATCTCTGGTATACCAATTCCATTTGTCTAGAAACTTACAACGTTTATGGCCATCGTGTGTGTACATGTACAATGCTGGAGTCCCTTTTGGCAGAGCCGGTATGTCTTTAGACTCTCTGCTCCCCATCTCTTTAAACTCAATTCACGCAGGTCTTTCATACAGGAAGGGCTTATTCAGGGTGTCCGGTCAGGTTGTGAGATTTGGTAGCAGCACAGAGATGCTGTGGCTAATGTCCAAAGACAAGACTCCACTGCAATTACAGCACACAATGCAGTTACTCACGGTTAGACACGGCTCATTATGAGGGTGGGGAAAGGGTAAACCTGTCCATGGGGCCACGAGGTTCCAGCTGGGCCCCCTTGCGTTCAAAACTGCCTTTCCGGACAGCCTTGGGGCGGCTGAACCCAGCCTTAGTCTCAGACCCGGTCAGTGGCTCATATTTCTCAATTCATACTCTCAATTCACACAAGGGAATGTCTGCGTTGAGGCACGAGGTTCAAGAGCATTTCTTTAGTCTCAGCCTTGGTCAATGCTTATCGTGGAAAACACTCACACTCTAAGAGTTTCCACCTTGCACCCTCGCTTTCAAAGAGCACACAGAACAAATCTGTTGTCTTCGGGGTGGCTGCACAAGGTTTCTACTCCTGGCCTCAGAGAGACCTCCTAGTTCCTTACAGAACTTAAGTCAATTCGCACAGGGAAATACTTTCACTTACAACAGCAACACAGAGTCGTAACTCTTAACCTTGACTCTTAACCTTGACTCTTAACCTTGAGTCTTAACCTTTCTACTTACAGTTAATACTTACACAGTGGGTCCGATAGTTCTGGCAGCAAAAGTTCGGATAGAGTGAGCCTCAAGTAGTGAATCAGGAAGACACAGAGACAGCCTCTCACTGAAAAGCCCCAGTAGAGATTTCAAAAGGTCTCTTACCTTGGTTTGGCACCAGGGCTTCAGGGAAGAGATGTCTGTGTCCCAACAGATCACTCCGGGCGTCTCTATCCGAGTCATGGCACCAAATCGTGGAAGAAATCAAACTTCGCGTTGTGGTTGAATCAGAACTGGCAGAGCCAGCTTTTCTTTATTTTAGGCTACACTGTGATCACAGGGAGAATGCCACACAGCAAGGGGAATCACCCACTTGTCTGCTTCAAAGGATTTGTCAGACTCTCTAAAGTTACAAGCGTATTTATACTAAAGACAGAGAAAGAGATAAAAGGATACACTTTGGAGAAACAAAACAATAGTAAATTACACAGAAACTTAGGTCATTTACTTAAACAATGATTTATGCATAGGGCTATCCCAGGGCATACAGGGCAAGATATTAAGATAACTCAAGGCATGCAGGAATGTGGATTCCTTATCTCAGAACATTTGAATTAAACAGTGTCAGTACTTCTGGTCTTTGTCTGTTTCTCTAGTCAAGTAAGCCAATTTCTTCTACACCAGTGACACCAACACCTTCCAGGCACCCGTTCCCACCCCTCTTCCCCAGCCCTGGGCTCCCGCCTTCCCAGGGTGAGCGTGGGCCACCGTTGTGTCCTTTCGTCCTCATTCCCCGTGAATGGAGCCCCCCGCTGTCCCAGCGTTACCCCACCACCACCACCATGACGTGGGCTCTGCCTCTGCAGCCTGGCAGCCCTTGGTGGCACCTGTTCCCTGGGGCTGTGACCTGGACTCAGGGCCTGGATCTGTCTGTGTTTCAGGGTCTCACACTCTCCAGTTCATGTACGGCTCTGAGCTTGGCGAAGATCGCAGTACTGGAGGCTACAGGTAGTTCGGCTACAACAGGGGAGACTGCATCAGCTATGACCTGAAAACACGCACTGGGTAGCAGCAGCCCCGCAGGCTCGGGTCACCCAGCACAGGTGGAATGAGGACAAAGTCATCCTCCGGCCAAGGAGCATCTCCCTGGAGGAGGAGACCTGCATCGAGCGGCTGCGGAGGTACCTGCAGCATGGGAGGCAGCACTGCAGAGCCGTGAGTCCCGGCGTCACCCGCCCAGGGCAGCACTGACAAAGGTACCCACTTCCCCTGGCAGTGCCCACCCCAGCCCCTGTGCCGGGTGGTGAGTGCTGTCTCAGTCCTGCCACTGGGTGAGACCTCAGCACTGCTGTGGGACACGGCGTGCCCTGTCCCTGCCCTGGCCAGGCCGCCCAGCTGGACGCAGGCCACAGGGTGTGTGCACCGCCACCACGTGTCTGAGACCCAGAGATCTGCTGCATTGGACCCCGTTCCCGCAGCCCCGAGCGCAGTGCTGCTGTGTCTCCTGTCCCCTGTGCTCCTGCCCCGACACTGCTGCTCCTGTCTGAAATAACCAGTGGAGGCAGCTTGGTATGGCCCAGCGCAGGGGCCCAGCCAGGCCGCCTGGCAGGGATCTGGGGTCACGGGTCTAGTAGGGGCAGTCACTCCAACGGGTGTCTCCTCACTTCCAGAGCCCCCGTGGCGCAGGTGAGCGACAGACCGTCGTCCCAGGACAGACTCACCACCCTGTCCTGCCGGGTCCACGGCTGCTACCCCAGAGACATCTCTGTCGTCTGGCTGAAGAACGGGGAGCCGCAGCCCCAGGAGACAAGCCGCTCAGGGGTCGTTCCTCACAGAAATGGGACCTACCAGACCTGGGCCACCATCAGATCAACCCCCGCCCTAACCACGCTTACACCTGCAGCGTGGCGGACGTGAGCCTGGGTGCAGCCCTGAGAGTGGCCTGGGACAAGAGTGAGTGCCCCCGACATGGGGAGGGAGGAGACCCCAAGCGCCAACAGGGAGAGCCACTGACTGACCCCGCTAAGGGAGGAAGGGCTGTGGGGGTCAGAGGAGACTTGGGGCGCATGGCCCCTGCAGCAGTGGGGGCAGGTCTGGGGGTCACCTTGCCCACAGTCCCTTTCCCTCTTCCAGAGTCTAACCTGATCGCAGGCATCATTATCGCGGTCTTCCCGATGGGCATCACCGTGATGGGTGCAGCTCTTTACTTCATCAGTAAGTGCCGGGCGAAGCCCTTAGAGCCAGACCGTGGGGTGGGGGGAGCGGGGAGGGCTCATCACTGGGTGCCTGGGACCTGGCGGGGGACGGTGGGTCTCCGGATGCCCTGGGCTCCCAGGTCCACGTGCCCCAGGGGCAGCAGCCAGCCCCCAGCCCCAGTGCTGTGCGGTTGCCTTGCTGAGGGGCTCTGAGGGCTGCTCCTGGGCTTCATGTGAGCTGTGCCCCATCCCTCCCCCGATGGGGGTATCCTGGCCCTGAGTCCCGGTCTGAGCCCACAGCTCTGGTCTGCGCAGGCAGCTCCGTTCTGGGCTGTGGCCCCAGGTCAGAGCCGCCCCGGCTGTGGAAGCAGCCGCACTCGCTGAGCTCTGCCTCCTCTCCGCAGGCACACGGGGAGTCGGATACAGAGCAGCACCTGGCGAGTGCGAAGCCCCCTTCTTCTCTTCCCTGTCGCAGGTGCTGTGCGGCTCTGCATAGAGCGACCCCGTGGGCAGCGAGCCCGGTTCAGCCGGGGCTGCCCGCTCTGTTTGAGTCTATTCCAGGAGGTTTAATCACATGCTGTAAGGACGTTAATGACTGACCTCCTGTACTGTACTCAGAAAGGCAAATGTATATTACTATTACATTTAAAAAACCCACTAGACTATTGTATAGATTGGACTATTTAATATTTATTTTAATGAATGCCCTGTCATTTATCTCCCGGGTGACTTTCCACAGTCTCCTGGAGATTTATATCTAATTCCTGGAGACTCCAGAGCAATCTTGGAGGGTAGGCGACCCTAGGTCCAGCCCTGTGCCACCTCCCCACGGCTGCTGGGTGCCGGTGCCAGGACGGCAAGGCAGAGCCCTGGGCCTTGCTCTTCTCTGGGGGTGGCAAGGGCACCTATCACTGTGGTATCTGGGTGTTCCTCCTGGCAGGGCTCACATGGGGCATGCAGAGAGTGGGGGCTGGGGAAATCTGGCCCATGGGGCCCCTAAAAAATTTAGAAAATGAATATTAATCTGCCCTGGGCTGCCTGTCATGCAGCCCTCAATGGCTTTCTGAAATGCAGTAAGTGGCCCTCTGCCCAAAATAATTGCCCACCCCTGCTCCAGTGAGTGTCGTTTGAGGGACCCAATCCGGGGGAGGGGCTGCCGGGGCCTGGCAGGTGGGGGGATGGAGAGCCAGCCTGTGGATCTGTCCCAGGGAGATCACCCTGGGGGCAAGATGGTCCTGCCCTGGGTCTGTCTGGGGGGGAGCCAGAGGGGCCAGGCTGGAGAGAGATCATCACCCTGCTGGCTCTGTCTGTGCCCCCCTCCATGCCCAGGTGCCAGCGCTGGCCTGGCCAGAAGCACCCTGCCTTCTGGGGGTGGGTGGTTTTCCTTGTTCTTGGAAGCTGCTTTTAGCATGTGAATCCCTGGCCTGGTGGGGCCTACCTCGCCCCCTGCCCATCTGCTGTGGGCTGGGGCAGTGCTGTTTCCTGGACTGGGGTCAGGTCTCGCCCTCCATCCCATGCAGCTGGCAACTCTGGCTGTGCAGGGCCATGCACCTACTGGTAATCCCACCCTCCTCTGTGTGAGCCCTGGGGAAGGGGGAGAGGTTCAGCTCAGAGGTGCAACTACCAGCCCCATGAACTGGCCAGCCCCTGCCAGCTGGCACTTGGTCACCATCACTGCAGGGCAGGGTGAGTGCGAAGGGCCTCCTGGCTGCACTGGCAGCGGCTGGCACCACCTGCCTGTCTGATGTGTAGGGTACAAGGTGGAGGGAAGGGCTGGGGGACCTCAGGGGCTGGAGACATCTGGCTAATCCCTATCCTTCCTTCCCACCACTCCAACACCTGTGTCTAAGGTAAGTGCAGGGGGTTCTGGCCTCAGGGATCCCCCCTAGAAGATGCTGCCCGTCTCTGAGCAGCCCTGGGAACCCCAGACCTTCCAGGCCAGGCAGCCGCTGAGGCTGAGTGCCGGGAGAGCTGCATGGCTGAGTCTGCCCCAGCCCCTGTGCTCCTGGGGGGAGAGGAGCAGAGTGGGGGTGTTCATCGCCATCCCAGGCAGCAACACAGGCAATGCAGGAGCAGAGCTAGCACAGTGCAGGAGACCTGTCGGGGGGGGGGCGCATTTCCTCCCCCGAGTGGAGCCGAGTGCCTGGTCAGTGCCTGCTGGGTGCTGCAATCCCTCCGGCTGCTGCATCTCCCCGTCTTCCTTCTGCAGCTTAGTGGAGCCCGGTGGAGCCTGTGCTGCCTCCTGAGGGAGCCATGAAAGAGGAGACCGAACTGCACAGAGCAACATGATGCACTGATTCAACCTTTCCAAATGCCTTGATTTTATTCCCTGGATTTTGCCAAGCCAAAGCCTCTTGTTCTGGGGCAACAAATAGCTGGCATGTAAAATTAAAACTGCTTGGCTGTGGCCTGGCTGGAGGAGGGGGTTGGATTTGGGGATTGCTGCTTGCAAGTGTGTGGACCTCAGTTTGCTTTTATAAAAAAAACAGAGGTGCACTGAGATGCCTTCAGAAATTATTCAAACCAGGGAGATGGGCAGCACTGAAGCAGGCAGTGCATGGGTCATGCCCTAGAGCATCAGTGCTTAACTTTTTGGCTGGCTGAGTAGTGTGGGACCCATCTGCAGCCGTATTGGGCTCTGGGGACCGGCTTCACCCTCGCCTCCCCCTGAGGTACTGGAATAGGTCCCTGAGGGGTTTTTTCTTGCTCATAATTTAGCCTTGATGATGATAAAAACTGGATTCAACCACCTGGCCTATCCAGCACATTCCAGGAAAGCACATCTCAAAAAAACATAGAGAGATCTAAAGGGGTTGGATTTAAGCAGAGTAATGTTAATTTCAAACCTGAGGATGCTGCGTTGTAATTTGCTTATTGGATAAAACCAAGTTTGGGTAGTAATCTTTTATAATCATTTTAACACCTTTCAATCCCATAGGGTAACAGCTATAGAACAAATTATGAATGGCTCTAAAGCCAACAGATTAGCATAAAACTGGGTATAAAAAGCGTGTGCGTCAGGTGACCAACAGGAAGGAGGGAACAGGATGGTAATTGCTGTTCCAAGTCCGGACTCCGGACTCCTGGTGTGAGTGAAGATTGGATCCTGATCAAGGGACCTTCCCCAGTAACCCCTCTGACAGCGGCGGTCGGGGACACCTGATTTTGCTGGAATCACCTGGTGCGCACCTGGCACTGAGGGACTATCGATAAATTGCCTACCCATGTCTGTCTATCTGTTGTTTTAAACAGCCCAGGGGCTGATACCCTCGCAGTGCCTAACTGGCCTGCGACAGATTGATCCATTTATCTGTTGTTATTATCTGTTATTATGATTTACTATTAGATCTTTAATACTGCATTATCTGCTTATTGCATTTATCTTTCTATTAACTGTTGTGTGTAAGCTATAATAAATTTGCCATTGCTTTACTCCCAACTCTGTCTCCTCGATCCCGAATGAAACAGCCAAGTGGCTAAATTGATATACTCACAGTGCCCAGCTGGCCGGTGACAGCAGACTATAGTCTGTCTAACAGATGCTTGATGGAGGGGTTGCCCACTTGGTATACCCATAAGCTGAGCTCACTGTATGCACCAGGAGTCCTCCATTTCCTGCACACATGCCTTGGGTGGTCTCTCCTGTCCAATCTACTGCAGATACCATCTGCAGCAACCTCATGCCAGAGGCCCTGTTCCTCTCATAACCAGATCACTGTGAAGTCCTCATTTCCCTCTTCTTAAGTCCCATAGTCTTTCCCTATGCCAGGCATGCTCTGCGTGCCCTACAGCATTTCAACTTCTTGTCCAACAGGGGTGTGTACCCCCATATCCCAATACAGAGGTCCCCCATCCTACCCCATGGGAAGGGCTGCACATACCTCTGCCCCATATCATTATTTCTCTTCTGTACAGGAGATGAGTCATTCACAGCATCAACAGGTTAAACACTATTGGGAAGATGGTCTGAGCAGAGACAGAGGTGTTGGTCTGCTGTCCAGTAATCTGCAATGACAAACTAGTTCTGACTTACTGCCAGTTGCAGAAGTTCTCGAAACTGGAGCTCTTGTAAGCAAGTCTCTGATGCTTTGCACTAGACACTGCCTCTGACAATGGAAACCTCTTTTTTCCCCTCTTCTTTCCTTTCTGGAGTGTGGCGGGGCAGGGTGAGGGAAGCTTGAGACTGTAAGAGCTTGTTTCAAGAACGTGTACAGGCGGCTCGGGTTAATACCTGTGCTGCTTGTAGAATTTCTCTCTCGACAGGGGTGGAGGCTTCTCTGGGGCTGGGGTGGGCCACACAGCAGGGCTTGGGAATTAGGAGGTGTTGAGGTGCTAGAGCCACCCTGCTGTCTCTAGGCAGCTTTCGTCCCACAACATCTGATGCTGGTGAGACCTTTTCTGAGCCTCCTCCTGGCTATGGCCCAGCTGCATCCAGTGCCCAGAGTGGGAACTTCCCCCAAGGTCCTGGAGTGCCAGGAAGGTGCTGTCTGCTGGCAGCATGTGTTTGCATGCAGTCATTCTGGGGGGACAGACACAGCTGCTTACCTGGCAGGGAAGGCATCATGATCAACCCTCAGATCAAGTGTAGACTTGAATGGCATTGTGTACTAGAGGGTGCGCCCCTGTCCTATGCACTGTGGACAGGACGCCCTATGCACATCTTATAATTAGCTTCCCACTAGCCAGCTTCCAGTGGGAGGATCTCTGCTACATGCCTGCTTTCTGGAAATGGAGGACTGCTCCGTAGCTAGCTCCTGTGGCCTTTGCTTAAGGGCAAGTGATACTCAGGGACATGCAAATCCCAGCCCCTCCTGGCTTGGGCCAGCACGTAGGATGCCTACCAATGCATTTGGGAATATTTGAAAGGATGCTTGCTGGTTGTAGTGCTACATATGGTGTTTTAACAATTGAGTATTGCTCAATTGAAAGGATTCAGAACTGATTTAGCTAATTTGATGTGACACACGAAATTCTGCTGACCCTCCCCTCATAAAAAAATCCCCCAAACCCCACAGCTGCTGCATCCCTACTCGAACAGTCGGGAAGCCGGAAACAAACATCCCGCACACCCAGCAGAGGACCTGGGGCCCAGTACCTCTGAAGGTCACCACTGAAATGTCTAAAGGAGCCACTTGTCAGGTCTTATTACAGGGAGGGAGTTTGTAATATTGACTAGGGGTTACTATTAACGTTCATTTGGTTACAAATTGGCCAGGTTGCTGTGTCAATCCTTGGGGCTCTGGCAAAAAGAAATCCTATTGGTAACAGTCATGGAGTACCAGGAAGGAGCCTGTACTGACAGCGGGGTCTATGTGAGGCCAGGAGCCTTCCTGAGTGGTGTGGGGCCCATCTGCTGCACGACTCCTACCTGCCCCCCACTTGCTGGGGATGGGTATGGGGGAGCTGTGCATCTATATGCCAGGCTTGTGACACTGCTCCCCTGCTGCAAACCTCTGGACCCTGGCAAGCTCCGTGGCCTGGAGGTTGCTCACCCCTGTTCTAGCACATCCCTGTCCTGAGCTCGTTGTTCATTAAGACTCATCGTGTATTTTTGCAATGCTGTTTGTGTCCTGTAGCTTTCTGCTGCTCTGCTTTGCCCTGCACATAGCACTTGCTCCCTGCAGCCTCGCGGAGTGACTCTGGGACAGGGCTGTGTCCACAGGACATATAAAAGTCACATACAAGAGCAGTTTTTCTAACCTAGTGCCTGTGGCAGAAAGCCACCTTGTTTCTCCCCAAAACCTCTGCCCTGTGACACTGTGACTAAAATCTCTGAGCTGCAACCATTTGGTTAGGATGGGCCCAGCACACAGGGGACTGCACCCTCGGCCTGTCTATTTAGGTAACTTGAGCTGGCTGCAGTCCTGGGGGACGGGGGACCTGCTCCCTCTGCCCACGTGACTGGCATCAGTTACCTGGGTGGGGGGCATCTACCTGGGGAGCTGGAATCTGCCCGGTAACAGGTGATGCATTTCAAATTGGTTGGCTGACAGCCAGCTGGGGCTGACCTCCACTGGCCCAGGTGAATGAGGTCACGGGGGCTATATAGGTTGGAGGGGGGAGGAGGCTCGCTCTCTTCGGCCATGAGGTGAAGCAGCAGCCAAGCAGGGGAGACAGAGGAGCCTTGCCATCGGGACCTAGCTCTCTCTCTCTCTCACCCCCAGACTCCAGAGGGGAAACGGGAGAGCTCTGGAAGATGCTTGTGAGTAGGCTACTCAGTGGGATTAGATATCTCTAGCTGGCAGTAACACAGATGGGTGATCAAAAGGCTACCTCAGCCACTCTGTTTGCTCTTTAGGATTCCTAAGATATTGCTCAATCCTGTAGCCTGGTTTACTCTACCCCTTGTAATCAATAAAGTTCTCCTTTTTGACTGGTGTGGGAGACTTATTGAGGGGTGGATCTAAAATTACGCCTAAGAGACCCCTTAGGTCTGCGGACTAAGGGAGACTTTACTTTTTGCCCCCTGACTTGGGGAAGTGCCCCAAGTGCCTGTACGGGGTCGAGTACCCGTCGGACTATTAGGCCTGTGTTTCCCTGAGGACACAGGGCCGAGACAGTCCCTTCTCGGGGTGGTGGCGGCACGTTACCCCCAGACTAGCGAGTGTGCTCCGGGAGAGGGGTCGGCCGTGCTTCAGGCACCCCTAGGGAGGCATTCCGAGCCTGGCAGGGGGTCGGGCGCAGGGAGGTGGGCGGCTCAATACAGGAGCACCCCCTACTGGCCCACCACAGTGCCTAGGTACCTAAAAACACCTGTCCCACTGCAGCCAGCCCTGGCGAGGCCTGTTCTGAGCGTCCTGCTGGCTGTGGCCCAGCCACGTCCTGTGCCCAGACTGGAAGCATCCCCCAAGGTCACAAAGTGCCAGGAAGGCACCTGTCTGCTGGCAGCGGGGTCTGTGGGAGGGCAGGACCCCTCGTGCTGCTGCAGCCCTGGCAGCCGCCCCTCCAGCCTCTGAGCAGTCCCCAGCCCCGGAGTCGGGACCGGAGAGACACCAGACAATGACAGACTTACGCGCTATTTTAGCTCTTCATTTATTTCACAAAACACCTGGCACAGCCCAGCCTGGCTCCAAGGTATATCCCCGCCCCAGAGAGCCCCCACCATGCAGGAAACTGTAAAGACTCACAGCAACGTGACCAGCCTGTGACACATACGTAGTAACCAGGGTACAGCCCAGCCCACCCCATGTCCTGGCTCTACCCAACCCTGCCAGCACCTTTCCCCTCCCCAGAGACAGATGCCCACTCCTGCTAGGATACAGGCTCTCCTGGGACACAGGGAGACTGCTTCCCTGGGTGGCAGGTTGCTCAGCGAGCTGCCCCTGCACCAGGCCACAATATGGCCCCCGGCGTGCCATGAGCCGTGCATGCATCCCCTGCTCGGCCACAGCATCTCTCTCCAGCACCACAATGTGGTCGGCCACCTCCACTGTCGCCATGCGGTGGGCGATCCCCAGCACCGTGCGAGCCCCGCTGCTCAGCACTGCTGCACGGACCTGGGGAGAGCAGAGACTGTCAGGACGCAGCCTGGGATGCCCCCGCCCCGCAGGCCTGAGTGCAACTCCTTGCGTGTCACTCACCGTGGCCTCACTCTCTATGTCCAGTGCACGGGTGGCTTCATCCAGAATCAGCACCTTCAGCTGCTGGATCAGGGCCTGAGCAATAGCAAAGTGCTGCTTCTGCCCCGCTGACAGCCGCCCGCTCTTCTCCCCCACGCCTGCGGGTGGGAGAGAGAATAGTGACTGGGACACCTGGGCTCTCTCCCAGTACGGGGCGCAGAGTGGGGGGAGGATGGGGGTTAGGGTAGAGGGGGAGGCCGGGAGCCAGGACACATGGGTTCTCTCCGCAGCTCTGGGAGGGCGCGGGGTCTGCTGGGTTGCAGAAAGGAGCCCGGATGCCTGCGTTCTCTCCGCAGCTTGGGGAGAGGAGGGGGACTCTGTCAGCTTGCAGCTGGGCATCAGGACTCACCGGTCTCCAAGCCCAGATCCAGCGTGGTGATAAACTCAGCAGCATAGGCAGCTCTGGCCGCGGCCATCACCTGCTCCTTGCTGCACCCATCCAGCCCATAGGTGATGTTCTCTCGCACGGAGCCAGAGAAGAGCACGGGCTCCTGCCCCACCAGTGCCACCTGCCCACGAGAGATCATGAGAGCTGAGATCTAACCCCGGCTCACTACACCACATGCTGGGTACAACCTGCAGGCCTCACCTGTCGGTGCAGGTAGTGATGCTCATAGGCATGCAGGGACTCCCCGTCCAGCAGGACCTCCCTGGCCTGGGGCTCAAAGAACCGCTCCAGCAGCACCACGCATGTACTCTTCCTGGTGCCGTTCAGCCCCACCAGCGCTGTCACTGCCCCGGGCTGCAGCTCGAATGACATTCCCTGCAATGCCATCCACCAGGTCATAGCACTGTCATGGGCAGAGCAGGTACCCAGGGACTCCCAGGGCTGCATGGAGGGGGTACCTGGAGGACAGAGAAATCAGGGCATGAGGGGTAGGTGAAGGAGACATCCTGGAAGGTGACATGGCCCTGCAGTGTGGCAGGTCCCGTCAGTGCTCACAGCCAGTGCTCAGTCCAGGTACTTAAACACTTTCTCTGCTGCCCCCCATGTTGCTCAGCAGGTCCCCGGAAATGTACACCAGGGTCTGAGGGACCAAAGAGAGTCAGAGGTGTGCAGGCAACATGCAGGAGGGGTGGATAACTCCCTGCCCCACTCACCTGTACATATTGCCCCACCTCACCCTGGTAGAGCAGGAAGGAGACCAGAGCGCCCTTGGTCATGAGCCCGGCCTGGATCTGCTGGTGGCCTCAGTACAGCATCAGCACCTGAGTGGCCACCTGCAGCAGCTGGGGAGTGGAGCATGGAGTGGCTGTCATGTCTCCATGCCAGTCATTCACAGCATCCAATCCCCCATGTGACTGCCCGAGGACCGAGCCCTGGGCAGTGGGGTCCCCCAGGGCTTAGTCCTTGGACCCGCACTGTTCAACATCTTCATCAGCGACTTGGACAAGGGGGTAAAAAGCACCCTGCTCAAATTTGCTGATGACACTAAGATGTGGGGGGAAGTGGGCATGTTAGAAGGGGAGGAATAGGTTACAATCGGACCTAGATAGGTTACAGGGGTGGGCAGATGAGAATAGGATGGGATTCAACACCGACAAGTGCAAGGTGCTGCACCTGGGGAGAAGAACCAGCACCATACCTACAGGCTGGGGGACTCCCTTCTCGTCAGTGCAGAGGAGGAAAAGGATCTTGGAGTCATCATTGACTCCAGGATGAACACGGGCCGGCAGTGTGGGGACACAGTCAGGAAGGCCAATCGCACCTCGTCGTGCATCCACAGATGCATCTCGAGCAGGTCCGGGGGGGTGATCCTCCCCCTCTATGTGGCACTGGTCAGGCCGCAGCTGGAGTACTGCATCCAGTTCTGGGCGCCGCACTTCAGGAGGGATGTGGACAGCATGGAGAGGGTCCAGAGGAGGCCACTCGCATGGTCAGGGGGCAGCAGGGCAGGCTCTACGAGGAGAGGCAATGGGACGTGAACCTGTTCAGCCTCCACAAGAGAAGGCTGAGAGGGGATCTGGTGGCCATCTATAAACTGGCCAAGGGGGACCAGCAGATTATGGGAGAGTCCCTGTTCCTCCAAGCACTACCGGGAGTAACAAGCAATAACAGCCATAAGTTGACAGATGGGTGATTCAGACCAGACATCAGGAGGCACGACTTCACTGTCAGGACGGCTAGGATTGGGAACCAACTTCTACGGGAAGTGGTGCTGGCTCCTACCCCGGGGGTCTTCAAGAGGAGGCCGAATGAACATCTCGCTGCGGTCATTTGACCCCAGCATCCTTTCCTGCCCATGGCAGGGGTCGGACTTGATGATCTGCTCAGATTCCTTACGACCCAACCTGCCTTGAAACTATGAAACTAGGAGGTATCCTTTACCCTGGCCCCAGCTCAGTCATTAGCTTGCACCACAGCCTTTCCCAGTCACCTGAGTGGCTTTCCCAGATGCCTGGGTTCCTGTGCCCCCCTCTTCCCCCGCCCAGTTTGTGTGTGCTAGAGTGCAGCCAGCCTTCCTACCCCTGGGGCTCCTGTCTTTCAGCCTGTGACCTCCAAGGGCCAGATGCCTGGGTCCCTGCTCACCCACTGCCTGGGACTGCGGCACTCAGCTTGCCCCTTGAGTCACAGGCAATGATTCAAAAGTGCTCTAGTGCCCTCTGTGCATAGGTAACGAGCCACACCCTCCCCCCACAACACACCAAAGGCAGGGGCTCAACATACACACACACACAGAACATCCTAACACGCACACACAACCAAAGCATGTATCCAACACACACGCGCGCGCATTCAACACATACACACAAACACACCCACACACGAAATGCAGGTGTCTCCCTCACACACACACCAAAGGCATCCAACACATACAACCAATGCATGAATCCAACACACAGTGCAGATTTCACACACACACAGAGCAAGAGCTCACTCACATAGACATAGACACAGGCACACAAATCAAAGGTCCAACACAATGACAGAGCAGGACCTTGCTTGTGTAGACACACATACACAAACACATGGATATGCACATGCACAGATGTGTGTGTGTGTGCATGCATGCATGCATGCATGCACATCCCCCCCACGCCATTCCCAGACTCCTAGGTGCCCCTCCCCTGCTGTCCCCTGCACTGCAACATAACCCATCCACTGGGTGCCTAGATCCCAGCTCTTCTCTGTTCCTTTGTCCCATCCTGCACCCCCTCGTCCTGACACCCCCCATCCCCTTCCCCTGGACACTGGAGCCACGGGCAGCTCACCCGTCAGAAGAGCAGGTAGAGGGCCCGCTCCAGGTCCCAGCTTTCCTTGAAACAGCAGGTGTGGGCAAGGGCCACAGCATAGCGCCGTGCCTCCTCCTCCGCAGAGCTAAAGCTGGGCACAGTCTCCACGGAGGCCACAGCCTCGAGTGCCACATCCCCAGAGCAGGCCACAGAGTCCTGGATAGCCTGTAGCATGGCCTCGGGCCTGGGGGGGTGTGAGAGGCTGACCAGGGCAGCCTGCGATGCAGGGCTTTCCCACGCAAACGGGACTGTCCTACCCAGCCCATTGGGATGGGTGTCTGGGACACAGGGATGTGATGACACCATCCTTACACTCCACCAGTGGTTTCTGGGAGGCTGGATTTTGGGGGACTGTGTCCCCAGGGCCATTCCCTTGCCCAGCACCCATCCCCTCAGCCCACTCTGCCCAACCCCCATACCCGGTAACGGGCGTCATAGGTCTTCTGAGTAGCCACGGTGAGGGGCATCTCGAGCAGTGTGCACAGTGTCAGGCACCACGACAGCCCCAGCATGAAGCTGTAGAGGCCCAGCACTTTCACCAGGCTGCGCAGGAAGATGTTGGCGTTGGCCGGCACCGAGCCGTGTCCTTGGAGAGGTGCAATGTCAGGTCCCTTATAATGTGGAGGCGGGGGAGCGCACAGTGAGGCTTGGCTGTCCCCACACTGTAAGTGGGGGCTGCACAGGGTGAAGTGTGGGGGTGGGAGGGATGCTGGGATTCAGGGAGCGGGTGTCAGTGGGGAGGGGCTGGGACACACCTGTCTTGACCTGCTGGAAGAAGGCCAGGTCCTGGTGCACCCGGGAGGAGAAGAGCAGCCGGGAGAACGTGAAGAGGCCCCCACGGCAGCCGGCAGCCACGGAGCTGGGGGTGGGGGCAAGGAAAAACAGATGTGGAGGGGAAGATCGGTAGCCGGCTGGCTTCCCACGGGGGCTCGCAGTCCTGTAACATGGCAGCAGTGCTCTTCCCTAATCCACAAATCCCTGGGGGGGGTTACCTGCTGATGGAGACAAGGCACATGAGGCCGATGGCAATGGCAAAAGCATCAGGATTGTAGCAGCTGCCCAGGATGTCAATGATGCGGCCGGTGTAGTAGGGGATGAACATCTCACCTGCGGCAGGAAGGGCACGTTGAGGGCTAGCTCTCCGGACCCCATGCCCAGGATCAGGGTACCCCCTCCCCAGCTGCCCTCCTGGCAGGGGCTGAGTCCCTGATCAGTGGGGGACACTTGCTGGGTCCCTGGCCCCCCTGTAATTCTCAGCTGCAGTGGTTTCACTTGACAGGGGGCTGCGTTCCCAACTCAGCAGGGCCAGCAGCGCCAGCCCTCAGCACAGGGCACCCTTCAGGTGACAAGGCTCCCTGGGCTTGTTGTGGGATGCCCTCCACCCTAGAAGGGGAAAGGGGAGGTCTGGGGGTGCCCCACTCACCCACAATGGCCATGATGGTGAGGAAGATGAAGACTCCCCCACTGTGACACAAGGGGATGGGATGTGCAGACTGTGGATGTCCCCTCTTTTAGTGTCCCTCAACCCCTTCATCTCCTCCAGAGCTTGGTACCCAGCTGCAGCTGGTCAGCAAAGAGCAGCAAATAATAGTCAACCGGGGCTGGGAGTCTGGAGCCAGCTGGACGTGGTGACAAGCTGATGAGAGTGGAGCCAGAAAGAGGGTAAGAAACCCAGACCTGTGGAGGAGAGGACAGAGCCCAGCCCTCTCCTACATGCACAGAAAGGACAAGAGGTTTGTGGTTTTGAAGTACTGGCAGTGTCATTCATGTGCCAGCAATAAGCTGCTGCTTAGTTTCTGTGATTCCTCTCTGCCTCCTGACTGGAGGCCCCACCTCCCAAGCCAGGTTAAATAGCAGCAATGTAACACAGTGTGCTTTTCTTCTGGGCTCCTCCACCTGGACACCCCTTCGTCCCCATGTGGGCCCTAAACTGTACCTGAGGCAGCCTGTAAAGAGGTACCAGGTTGAGGGGCTGAAGCCCCAGGTGCAGGCAGGCAGCAGCTCCTAGGGTGCCAGGCAGGGGGCTGGGAGCCGGCTCAAGTCTGGATGAGGGTGGAGCTGTGTAAAAGGGGGCGAGGAGGAAGGCTGTGGTGTTGAGAAGCACGAAGTCTGTGATGCCCTTTCAGGGTCTGAAGAAAGACTAGAAATCTTGATGGATCCATCTTCACGGCTTATTTTACTGTTGGTTTTGTTTCTGTGGGAAGAAGTTTGCCCATAGAACTGAACTGGCCAGAAACCCCAGACCATGGAGTGGAGCGGCCTTGGGAAGGAAGCCGGCTGAGTGACCCACTTGGAGACCACCTCACGCCCCACCCCCTCCCCATCCTCTCCACATCCCTCAGGTCAACTGAGAACAGCCTTCCCCACAAGTACCATCAGTGCACCGAGTTTGCCTGTGGGAGGTCGTTCTCAGCTGTGGCCCCTGCCCTCTGGTTGCTCACCATAGCCCACGCTTGGCCATCTCTCCCTCAGGGGACTCAGGGGAAAAATAAAGAGAGAGCCCCCCAGCCCAGGTGACCTGAACCTTAAATGGTTCTTTGGGTAAATCTGATATCTTTTATTAGACCAACTCATATAGTTGGGAAAATTCTTCTTTGCAAGCTTTTGAACACAAACACCTTTCATCAGGCTGAGGAGGCACCTGCAGGTGGTGTGCGCTCTTCCTAGATGGTAAAGAAGCCAGAGGCTGGGCTGCAGCAAGGAAGGCAGTCAGTGATCATGGAAATTGAGGAGTCAGTGGGTGAGAGACAGGTGGGGGTTGGGGTGGGGAATGAATGTAGCTGGTAAATAGTGGAGAGGTATCTAGGAAGTCAGATGTTAGGCAGGTTATATGTGTCATAAATCCAATGTCTATATTTAGTCCATGATTTTTTTTGTATCCAGTAGGTTGATGAAGTGAAGTTCCTAGGCTCATCTGGAAAAGGTGTTTTGTAAATTCCCTTTGAAGACTGGAACTGAGAGATTGGAGAGAGAGTGGTTGTCCTGTGAGAAATGTGCCCCCACAGGTACTGGGTATCCTTGACTTGGATAGATTTGTGGTGTGCATTTGTTCTGCTGTGCAATTGTTGTTTGGTCTCTCCCACATATTTTCCATTGGGGCATTTGGTGCACTGGATGAGATATATAACATGTTGTGGGATGTAGTAATTGTGGGGGTACTTGAGATATGTTGGCAGGTTTTACATTTCTTGTCCCGGCACGGTCTGGATCCGTTCAGTGTTTTGGGCTGAGGGAAGTTTGCTTCTGGTGATGAGGTTAGCACGGTTCGGCGCTTTTTTGAAGTCTGGGATGAGTGGCTCTGGAAAGATCTCTTTAAGAATTGGGTCTTCTTCTAGCCTGGGTTGCAATTGTCTGAGGATTTTCCATATAGGTCTCAGGGCAGGGGATGATATATCATAACCACTGGTGTTCGATTCATGAGGGTTTTCCTTCTGCACGGCAATAATTCTTCACGTGGTCTTCAGGGGCTCTTTCAAAAGTGTGATCTGCCTCTCTGGAGGGGTGTCCTTGTTGGGTGAAAGCCCTTTTGAAATTTGGGAGTTGACAATCATGGGTGTTCTCAGTGCAAATTCATTGGTATCTGAGGGCTTGGCTGTATGTCACAGCTTTCTTGGTGTGTTTAGGGTGATTGCTGGCTCTGTGCAGTTACATATGTTGGTCTGTGGGCTTCTTGTATACCATGTCTGTATTTTAACATACTGGATAATGATCATCCTTTAGACCTGCGCTTTCACGCTGCAGTTCTGCCGGGGACTCTTGCCAGCTGCAGTTGCGAGTGGCGAGCGGCAAACAGGGACGGGCTGGTAGCGCTGGGTAGGATGGGGCGAATCACTGCTTGCCTGAGGGTGGCAGCCGCACTGCAACCACAGCCCTTACTCACAGCTGTGTCTCATGTCACATTTAGCCTTGTTAACTGGCCTTACAGCAGAAATGTGTGTGTGTGTTTGAGCAGCAAAACACAGCCTGAGTGCCACTGTATCCTAGCAAAGAGGATTTCTTTTGTGGGAGAAGTCTCTCCAGATTGTATTCGGTAACGTGTGTTCAGCTCCTATCAGGCTGCTGCATGGAGGTGATCCAAGCTGAAGGCTTGGGTATCATGCTGGGGCTGGGACAGACAGTCACTTGATGGTTAATACCCGATCCCTGCACCACACTGGAGCCAGTTCAAAATGGCCCATGGTAGAAAGCCAGCTCACCCCGGCATGCGAGGGCCAAGTGCTCCTGGGCTGGGCAGTGCTGAGCACGTAGCAAGGAGGGTACTGGCTCTGTGCATGGGTCCTGCATGGGTGACAAGTTTTAGAGACCGGACCAGGGAAGTGGTTCTCTGTGGGCACCTGACCAGACAGCAAGGGACCCCCAAAAGCCTGCTTCAACCCGTTCCTGTCCCACTTCAGGTCTGCACTGTGGAAAGCCAGGAACCTGCTCACAAACAGACACTCAGACCCCACGGTCGAGGACTGTATTAAAATGGGGCTGAGTGAAATGTACTGGCACTACAGGAAGCCAGAAGAGGAGGATGGGAAAGAAATAGCAGATGTCACCAGGTGGAGAGAGGTCTGACATAGACTGGTTCAGGGGCAGGACCTCTGAGGAGGGCAGGGGGTGGGGGTACAGGTATGCAGATTCATAGGTTGTGAGGGGCTGGAAGGGACCTTGGAAGATTTCATAGATTTCATAGACATTAGGGCTGGAAGGGACCCAGGAGGATCATCGAGTCCAGCCCCTGCCCCAGGGGCAGGAAGTCAGGAGGGATCATAGGATCCCAACAAGATAAGCATCCACATGTGTCTTGAAGGTGTTGAAAGTCGGAGCTTGAACCGCCCCCGATGGCAGCCTATTCCAGACCTTGGGGGTTCGGACAGTGAAGAAATTCTTCCTTATGTCCAGCCTGAACCGGTCACAGTGGAGTTTGTGACCGTTCGACCTCGTCATCCCTTGGGGCGCTCTGGTGAACAGACGTTCCCCCAGATCCTGGTGGTCACCCCTGATAAACTTATAGGTGGCCATCAGACCACCCCTGAGCCTATGCTTTTCCAGGCTAAAGAGTCCCATGTCTCTCAGCCTATCATCGTAAGATCTGTTTTCCTGACCTCTGATCATGCGCGTGGCTCTCCTCTGGACTCTCTCAAGCTTCTCCATGTCCTTTTTGAATTGTGGAGCCCAAAACTGGATGCAGTACTCCAGCTGCGGCCTCACCAAGGCTGAGTACAAGGGGAGAATGATGTCCTGGGATTTGCTCGAGAAGCATCTATGGATGCACGCCAGTGTTTTGCTTGCTTTACTAGCCGCAGCATCGCATTGCAGGCTCCTGTTCATCTTGTGGTCAACCATGACCCCCCAGGAAAGACAACGGGGTCAGGTGACCACAACAAGGTGACTGTCCAGTCTCCTCTTGAAGATTTCCAGGGTTGGTGACTGCACCACCTCTGGAAGGAGCTTATTCCACAGTCTGGACACCCTGACTGTGAAGAAGTTTTTCCTAATAATGAGTCTGAAATGACTCCAGGAGTTTGTGACCATTACTCCTGGTTTTCCCCAAGGGTGCCTTGGAGAACAGTTGTTCTCTGAGCCCTTGATGTATGCCCCTTGTGTAGTGGTAAGGTGTTACCTTTGGTTGGCCTGTGCACGTCCTGCATCAGGAAAAAGCTCTTCAGTGCAGGTCAGGAAGGATCACAACTGATCCTACTTGGCCAAGTGTTCCTCCCAAGAGATGTCTGGATAATTGAAGTTGCCTGTGATGACCATATCCCATGCCTGTGCAGCCTCTATCAGTACTTGGGTGAACTCTAAATCCAGTTCCTCCCCCTGGTTTGGTGGTCTGTAGTATACACCTACAGTTAGGTCTCTCTCACCACACATGACATGGTCTTTTTTTGCACAGTAAACCAGTTAATTGCATAATATGTTCAAAAGGTGGCAGGGGCCTCAGGTGCTGTATCTAGTGAAGAGAACTCAGATGCGCACACACTGGCTGGGGGTGGCTGGCCCGGCTGTAGCACAGCCAAGATGTAACTGAGGTTGCCGTGCATCCCATGGAGGTGGGTGCTGCCGAGACGTGAGGCTAATGCCCCCATGTGCAGCTCTCGCACAGCAGTCACTGGCTGAATGGTTCATCCTGCTGGAGAGCAGTGTATGAGATCAGAGGCTGCCATGTGCTGACTGGATGCTCCTGTGCAGGCTGCATGGCAAACAGAGCCGTGTGGGCTGCTCTCTCAGCAGCGATGTGCTAGGGGGCCAGAAGTTCTACTGCGCTTATGATGAAGAGGATTTTGTCAGCTGCAACATCCAGAAGCAAACACAGAATCACAGAAGTCGGGTCGAAGGGACCTTGTAGATCTTCAAATCCGACCCCCCGCCTGGGCGGGAGAAAAACTGGACTCAAATGAGTCCAGCCAGGTAGGCATCAAGCCTCTTCTTAAAGACCCCCAGGGTAGGAGCCAGCACCGCTTCCCTTGGAAGTTGGTTCCAGATCCTAGCCGCCCTGACTGTGAAGTCGTTCTTGCGGATGTCTAATCTAAATCTACTCTCCAATAATTTGTGCCCATTGTTCCTTGTCATGCCAGGGGGCACTCGGGGAAACAGTGTTTCCCCCAAACCCTTCTGGTCCCCCCTAGTGAGTTTATAGACAGTCACCAGGTCCCCCCTCAGCCTTCTCTTGTGAAGGCTGAACAGGTTTAGGTCCCGCAGTCCTTCAGTGTAGGGTCTGCCCTGTTGTCCCCGGATCATGCGGGTGGCCTCCTCTGCACCCTTTCAGTGTTGTCCACATCCCTCCTGAAATGGGACGCCCAGAACTGGACGCAGTACTCCAGCTGCGGCCTGACCAGTGTCGTGTAGAGGGGAGGGTCACCTCCCTGGCTCTACTTGAGATGCACCTGTGGGTGCACGACAAGGTGCGGTTAGCCCTGCCAACCGTGACCTCACTTTGTTGGCCCATGTTCATCTTGGAGTCAATAATGACTCCCAGATCCCTTTCTGCCTCCGTGCTCTCAAGAAGGGAGTTTCCCAGTCTATAAATGTGCTGCTGGTTTCTACTGCCCATGTGCAGCACCCTGCACTTGTCAGTGTTGAAACGCATCCTGTTAGCCCATTCCTGTAACCTATTCAGGTCTTGTTGCAGTCTTTCCCTCCCTACTAGCATGCTCACCTCACTCCAAATTTTGGTATCATCAGCAAATTTAAACAGGTTGCATTTCACCCCATCATCCAACATGGGTGGTGGCTGTGCCAGTGGCGTTGGCCCAGAAGACGTGGTGGGCCAACGGCAAGACCTGGACCAGTTTGTGCAGTGGTACCTGAAGGAGAAGTGTCTGCAAACCCTGAAGAGCTTGCCGCAGGGGGGAAAGGCCACCCTGGCCCAGAGGGGTGAGGGAATGGTCCCAATGTCACAGGCTTCTAGAGCACAACAGACCTTGTGTGTTGCCGTGTGTTGCTGCCTGAAGCTGTCCTGGACCCAGGCTCATCACTAGCTGTCCCTGCCTTCCTGCCTCCCCAGTCTCCCCCACGGTGTTGGTGTCCCACAGAGATGTCCCCAACAGCTCCGCCGCCCTGTCCTGCCATGTGAGGGGTTTTACCCATGTCCCATCCATGTCTCATGGGTGCAGGAAGGAGAAGAGGTCCAACCGGAGACTTTCACTGGCAGGATCCTGTCCACTGCTGATGACAAATTCTACCTATGGACATCCCTGGAGCTTGGCCCTGCATCTGCCGTGCACCACTATGCCTGCCAGGTGGAGCGCAGCAGCCTGCTGGAGCCCTCTTTGACCTGGGGTAAGGGTTGTAAGGGGGATAATGGATGGGAGGCACCTCTCTGAGAGCTGAGAAAGGACCAGCTGCAGCACATGACCTCTGGCATCCCTGCCCATGGGCTGCATTCAGTGCTCTCGCCCAGACACTGCCATTCCCAGCGTAAGAAACCAGTCTACTGTTGTGCCGCCGCGCCCGCACACCGCGCCCGCATACTGCCCCATACGTAGTATCCTTATGTGTTGGCATATCGCCGCCTACAGCTCTACTGGCCACCGGGCACGTGCGGCCAGTGTGGGGTCATCGCATGATTTCAAGTAATTGAGTGCGCCAGTAACTCCCTCACTTTTTAGCTGCCGCACTCTTCAAATCAGGCCATGAATAGAATGCCCGAAGCTGACGGGGTGAAAGCGCACCTCGGGGTTGCGACGAGTATAAAAACCGGTGGTTAACACCGCTCGGGGAGGACTTAGCGAAATCCACCAAGTGTGCAACTTCCACACACCACAGGGACCGGCCACCCCGTGCCCCCCGCCATCGAAAACTCCCAGCGTACCCCTTCCCTGGTTAGCGCATCAGATCCTATGAGCAGTTCTGCTTCCCGGTAACTAGTGAACGTAAAATGAAACGAAATCTTTGTAAGAAGTCTGCAGCCTGCACCTCCGACGTAGAGTGTAAGTAAAAATAAACTTGTTTGAAGCCATACGAGTGAGTTCCCTGCCTGCCTTTATAAGTCCAGATACCTGACGAGCGCACACCCCTCTGCTACCCAATCGGGGAGCAACACCCGGGAGACACGGTTCTCAGCATGGAGGATGTCCTGTGGCAGGGAGTTCCACAGGCCAACAACAAGTTAATGTTCAGGGTGAGGGCAAGGTCTGAGGTGGTGCAGACTCAACAGCAGTGCTCCATCATCCCATCCACAGAAGGTGCATCCCTGGTGCATGCTGCCCTGTAACTTCTCCTCTTGTCCACCCCCCACAGTCCCTGACATGAAGGGTGGCCTGTCCCCTGGGATCCTGCCCTGGCTGTCCTCATCGTGGCCAGGGGAGTGAACATGGTTAGTGCTATCCTGGCCTGTGCCAGGATAGCGCTGGAGGAAGAAGCCAGCAGGTAAGAGGTTCCTCACACTGAGGGGGGAACTCACATCGAAGAAGAGACACCGCATCGTCGTGGTGGGTGACTCCCTGCTGAGAGGCATGGAGGGAACCATCTGTCACCCAGATCCCGTGGCACGAGAGGTTTGCTGTCTGCCTGGAGCCCGGATGAGGGGTGTCACGGCGAGGATTCCTGACCTCACACAGCCTTCCGACTACTATCCTATGGTCCTCAGCCATGTGGGCACAAATGATGCGGGCAGGATTAGTCAGGACCGTATCGTGAGTGACCACACATCTCTGGGGGCCAGGATTAGGAAGGCAGGAGTGCAGGTGGCCTTCTCATCGATCCTCCCAGTCAGCGGTCACAGTAGGCATCACATCACCTGTGTCAGAGACGTCAACCTGCGGCTTCGGAGTTGGTGCCATTGTGCAGGTTTTGGCTTCCTGGACCACAATCCACATCTCCATGCAAGGGACCTCCTGGGATGCGATGGGTTTCACCTTTCCACAAAAGGTAAGAGTCTCTTTTCTTGCAGGTTGGCTGATCTCCTATATCGGGCTTTAAACTAGGTTCGATGGGGGACAGGGATGAAGGAGATGGAGAGAATCTAGGACCTACAGTCTATGAGACATGCAACCGGACATCCCACTAAGGGGCCCCCTGGGCATCAGAACGGTGGGGCACAAAAGGCACCATTCGGGGGCTCAGGTGCCTCTACACTAATGCTAAGAGCATGGGGAGCAAGCAGGAAGGACTCACACTCCTGCTCAAGCAATAACTTTGATATAGTGGGGCTAATGGAAACCTGGGGGGACCCTACCCGTGCCTGGGCGGTGCATATTGAGGGCTACAGGTTGTACAGAAGGGACAGAGTAGGGAAGAGGGGGGAGGGGTTGCTCTCTATGTTAAGGAGCATTATACATCAACTCTAATCAACATAGAATTGGAGGAGGAGAAAGTTGAGGCATTGTGGGTTAGGATACATGGAGGACATGGGGAAGGGGACTTGGTGGTGGGGGTCTGCTACAGACCACCGCATCAAGAGGAAGCGCTAGACTTGGTGTTCTTGAGGCAGCTTTCCAAGGCCGTACGGGCTGGGGATGTGGTTGTCACGGGGGACCTGAACTACCTGGACATCTGCTGGGAGGAGCAGTCCGCCAAATCCAACCATTCACGTAGATCCTTAACCTGCGTGCAGGACCTTCACCTAACGCAGGAGGTAGAAGGTCCCGCTAGGGGAATGCCCTACTGGATTTGGTGTTGGCTACAGGCGATGACCTGGTAGGGGAGCTGCAGATTCGTGGTCACCTTGGAGACAGTGACCACCAATCAATTGAATTCACCATACGGCATAGAGTGGGTAAGATAACTAGTAGGGTGGAAGTGCTTGACTTGAGGAAGGCCAACCGCAGTGTGCTCAGGAGTTTAGTCAATGATGCCCTGCAGGATAGGAGTATTGGCGAGATGGGAGTCTAGGAAGGGTGGTTGTTCCTAAAGGAAGTGATCCTTCGGGTGCAGAGGAAGACAATCCCAGTGCAAGGGAAAGGGGGCAAAAGGGCCAGAAAACCTCCTTGGTTAAACAGAGAAATCCAGGGAAGCCTAAGGGCAAAAAGAGGCATATAGGCAGTGGAAGCAGGGGGAAGCTATCACGGAGGAATATACCTACTTGGCTGCCAATTGTAGGGAGGCGGTTAGAAAGGCCAAGGTGACTATGGAGCTGAGGTTGGCAATGGAAATTAAAGACAACAAAAAGTAATTTTTTAGTTATGCAGGGAACAAAAGAAAGGCACAGGGCAGCATAGGACCTCTACTGAACAAGAAGGTGGTGGACAGGGCAGACAAAGCTGAGCTCTTCAATGAGTTTTTTGCCTCTGTTCCTGAATAAGGGTCAAGCAAGTCTCCTAATGGCTTCTTAGGTGGGCATCAAAGAGACACCAGCCCACCAACTGTTGACGCTGACTTGGTGCAGAGGCACTTGGGTGGACTGGACGTGTTCAGTCAGCAGGCCCAGACGAGCTGCATTTGAAAGTACTGAAGCAACTGGCCGATGACATAGCAGAAAGCTATGCCGGCACGGCTGTTTGAGCACTCGTGGCACTCGGGTCAGGTCCCGGACGACTGGAAAAGGGCCAATGCGGACCCTGTTTTCAAGAAGGGGAGGAAGGAGGATCCAAGTAATTATGGGCCAGTTAGTCTCACCTCTATCCTTAGAAAAGTTTTTAAGAAAATTATTGAGGATCATATTTGTGGGAGTCCAGTGGGAAAAATACAGCAGCAGGGCAATCAGCATGGATTTGTAGCAGGCAGATCATGCCTGACAAATCTTGTTTCTTTTCATGATCAGGTCACAAAATGCTTAGACGCAGGAGCAGAGGTAGGTGTCGTTTACTTGGATTTTAGGAAGGCCTTCGACGCAGTATCCCACCCCAATCTAATAAATAAATTCAGAGACTGTGACTTAGTGGCAAATTTGTTTAGGGGTCGCACCCAGAACGTGGTGGTGGACAGGTTGGCAATGACCTGGAAGGATGTGGGCAGTGGGGTCCTGCAGGGCTTGGCCTTTGGACCTGTACTCTTCAACGTCTTCCTCAGTGACTTGGATGTGGGCGTGAAGTGTACTCGGGCCAAGTTTATGGAACCACCAGGTCTTTTTCTGCAGAGCTGCTGCCTAGCAAGTTGGTCCCACGCGTGTTCTGGCGTGTAGGATTGTCCTGTCTTCTGTGCAGGATTTTGCACCTGTCTTTACTGGACCTCATGAGAGGTTCATTATTGCCCAGTGAGAGTGTGGGCCCAGGCAGTTATTGCTAAGCAGCGCTTGTTGCAGGAACTCTTTTCCATCGCTCCACTCCAATTAAACTGGTGGAAATGTGTGAAGAAGTGGGGCTGAGGTGGGGACCAAAATAAGAGGCAGAGATTTAAGCAGCAGGGATAAAGGTTTCCAGGGTCACTCTGTGCACAGGTTTCGTACTGCTCTCGGAGGGTGTGGGAGCCTGTTGCGAAGGCAGCTGTGTTGGAGCAGGGGTGGCTTATTCCTGTGAGTTTAGATGAATAAGACATAGCAGTGAAAGGCAGTGCCTATAGCAGGGGCTGTAATAGTTTTACAGCAGTTACAGATTGGTCTACATGGTAAGTCTTGGGGCAGCCTGCATGTGCACTAGGCCTCAGGTCCTGAGTGCCATGGAGCAGGGGCCGTCCCTTGCTTGGGACCAAAGGTCGGGGAGGGTGCAGGTCCCAGCCCCCCACTCCAAGTCTGGGATCCAGGCCTTGCTGGGTGCAAGCCGGAGCAGAGCAGGACCCCGTGTCTCTGATTTGTAGGGCTCAGCCCCACGTGGACTGGATAAAGCAGAAGGGCCAAGAGTGCTGGGATGCCCAGAGCCAGCTTGTGGAGAGCACGCAAGGACATTCAAAGTGAATGTGGGCGCTGTACGACGGCACTGCAACCAGACTGGTGGTAAGTGGGAAAGTGGAGTGGAGCAGCGGTGACTAGGGCAAGGGGGAGGAGGAGCTCCTGTGAAGGACATTTCTGACCCCCTTCCTTGTACAGTATGATACCACCCTTTCTTCTTAGCATGCTTTCCCCGTTCTGTCCCACGTCTAGGTGCCTCAGGTTTGCAAGGCATCGCCCTGTTCTTGTGCCGCCTGCCATGGCCCTGGGCCGCAGGGTGAGGCACAAGGGAGCAGGGTGCCCACTAGCCAGCAGCACTGCCAGCTGAGGGAGGACCTGCCAGCTTTTAAGACCTTGCCAAGGCACAGACCCTGTGACAGTGACAGCATCAGATCCTGGGGGTCAAGGTCCTGTCTGTCTGCCTGCTTACCCTGACAGCGGGGAGAACTGCTTTCCCTGCTGATCCTAGAGGACACCTACGGGGGCTGTGACAGAGGGCCAGTAAAATGGGAAGCCCACCCTGAGTGGGGACAGCGGAGGCAGATGCTGCCCAGTCCCACTTTTCCCTCTTCCTCGATGCCAACCTGGAGAGAGAGTGGGGCCCAGTGAACTGCAATTTTCCCCAACTCATCTCCAGTCCAGCTGTGCTCACCCCTGGCCTCACTTCTCCCGCCGGCCTGGGGGCTTGGCAGAGGCAGGGTCTGTGGGCAGGTGGGGGCTCCCACTGCAGAGAGGGGGCTTCAGGGTCCTAGAGCGGGGCAGGGATGTGGGGCCAGGGAAGGCCCCCCACCGAGCAGGGATGGCAGGAGCCCCCAGGACACGGCGGGTGTCTGCTCATTGCAGCCCGTGTTTCCTCCACGGCGCTGTCTGTGCCCCCTCTTGCCCGGGTGCCAGCACTGGCTGGGCTGGAAGCTCGGTGGCTGCTGGGGGGCGGGGGGGTTCCTGCATCTCATCTTCAGAGGCTGCTTTTAGCATGTGGGTCCCTGGCCAGGCAGGGCCTATCTCAACCCCTGTCCAATCTGCTGTGGGTGGGGCAGTGCTGTTTCCTGGGCTGGGGTCAGGTCTTGCCCTCCCTCCAGTGCAACTGGCACCTCTGGCTGTATGTGGGGCCATGGGGCTCCTGGCAATCCCACCTCTTCTGTGTGAGCCCTGGGGGAGGGCCAGGGGTCAGCCCAGGGGTGCAGCTACCAGCCCCATGACCTGCCAGCCAGCTCCTGGTCACCACCGCTCCAGAGCAGGGTGAATGTGAAGGGCCCTCTGGCTGTGCTGGGAGCAGCTTGCATACCTCGGGGCACCCCAGACAGTGCCCACCAACTCTCAAACACAGCTAGAGAGCCGGCAGCTACTGCCCAGCAGTGCTCTGCCCACAGACTGGATGGTAGGAAACACAGGAAGATGGCCCCACAGTCCCCAGGGACCCTTTCGGCCAGAGCCTCCTTCCTGGTGACATAAATAGCCAACTTGGTCAGGGCCAGAAGGAGGTTAGCCAGGAGGTCCCGGGCCCTGGTGGGGCCACAGACCGGGACTGCAGAGATAAGCAAGTGAGGAGAAACGTGCAGGAGCCGAGTGCTGGGTCAGCGACTGCCCAGTGTTGCAGTCTCTCTGGTTCCTTCATCTCCCGTGTCTTCATCCCCCAGCTTAGCAGAGCTGGGTGGGGTCGGTGCCACCTCCTGAAGGGCCCACTGAGGAGAGGGCACAGCACTGAGCAACACCCTGCACTGATTCACCCCTTCCCAATGCCCTGATTTTACTGTCTTTGCTTTTTATAAAAAGAACGGGTAGAGGTGAGATGACCCTGGAAGTGATCCTTACTGAGACGGGCAAGGCTTTCATTACATCAGGCAGTGCGCGGGTCATGCTCTAGAGCAGCAGCTCTCAACCTTTTGGCCAGGTGCGCAGTGTGGGGTCCATCTGCAGCTATACTGCAGTCCGGGGGCTGGCCCCACCCTTGCCTGCCTCCCAAGGTGCTGGACCTGGGTCCGCACACCTGCCCCCCCCGTGCACCAGGGTTGTGACACCACTCCTCTGCTGCAAATCTCCAGACCATGAGAATGCCCATGGGCTGGATGACGTGGCACCATGGGCCAGAGGTTGCTCACCCTTGTCTAGAGCGTGCGTTTTGAATTCGTTGTGCATTAACCCTCACAGTGTATTTTTGCAGTGTTGTTCAACGTGTGCCTATAGCCTTTGTGGGTGACTCCAGGACAGGGCTGTGTTTTCAGGACATATAAAAAGCCTGATCTAAGAGCAACTTGTAATCTAAACTGGTGCCCAGGTGCCTGAACATCCCCAATTCAGGCAGGAGCAGAGGCAGCCAAATTCTCTCATTTGCACTGAACACTGCTGCTGAGGATGGAACCCTTTTCCCCGCTTCTTTTCTTTTTGGGGGGGGGGGGGGCGGGGTGTTGAGAGTTTAAGATTGTAAGAGCTTCTTTAGAGAATAAATGTGCACAGACGGTTGGGGCTAACACGTTTGATGTTGGATTTCTCGCACTCTAGCCTGTTTGGAGGTTTCTCTGGGGCTGGGCAGGGGCACGCAGCACGGCTGGGGGAGTAGGAGGTGCCGCGGTGCTGGAGCTGGCCTGATCTCTGCTGTCTCCATGCAGCAAACTGGCCCAGTGTGTCCAACACTGGTGAGGCCTGTTCTAAGCCTCCAACTGGCTGTAGTCCAGTCACATCCTCTGCCTGGACTGGGAACATCCCCTAGAGCAGTAGTTTTCAAACCTTTTGAGCTGAACCCCACTTTGAGTTACAACTTGTCACCGACTGCCCCCTGCAACCCCACCCCCTCATCTTAGCAGCCACCACAGCTCGTGGCTCCAGCACCTCCTACGTTGGCCCCACTGCAGCTCCAGGTAGAGCCGCACAGCAGCCCGCTGGCAGAGCCTGCCCAGGGCTCCCCACCCCTGCATCCCCCCACAAGGCTGCAGTGGCACTGGCTTCTTGCAAACTTCTTGCCTGCACTCCCCCAATGTCCTTCACCCCCCTCCCCAGGGGGTGCATCCCACAGTTGTAAAAACTGCTGTCATAGGGTCCTGAAGTGCCAGAAAGGCACCTGTCTGCTGGCAGTGGGGTCTGTGTGAGGACAGGACCCCTCCTGCTGCTGCAGCTGTCCCTGGCAACCATCCCTCCAGCCTCTGGGCAGCCCCCAGCCCCTGAGCCAGGACCAGAGAGACACCAGACAATGACAGGCTCATGCATTATTTCAGCTCTTCATTTATTTCACAAAATACATTGCACAGCCCAACCCCAGCTCCAAGACATACCTGACCCTGCCCGCCCCCCCCAACCAACACCCAACAAGCAGGTAACACTGGAGACTCACAGCAAGGTCACCAGGGTAGAGCACAACCCACCCCATGTCCTGCCCTTGTTTCTGGCTCTCCCCAACCTCTTCTACTACCTTTCCCCCCCAGGGACAGCTGCCCCCTCCCGACTAGGTTACAGGCCCTGCTGGGAGGCAGAGGGGCTCCTTCCCCGGTGGGGAGTTACTCAGCGAGCTGCCTCTGCACCAGGCTGTAGTAGGGGCCCCGGCGCGCCATGAGCTCCGCATGCGTCCCCTGCTCGGCCACGGCACCACCCTCCAGCACCACGATGTGGTCGGCTCCCTCTACCGTCGCCATGTGGTGGGCAATCACCAGCACTGTGCGGGCCCCCCCACTCAGCACTGCTGCACGGACCTGGGGAAGAGCAGAGACCGTCAGGGGACAGACAGCCTGAGGTGCCCCCGCCCCGCAAACCCGCGTGCGAATCTCGCCACTCACTGCAGCCTCACTCTCCACGTCCAAGGCGCTGGTGGCTTCGTCCAGTATGAGCACCCTCGGCTGCCGGATGAGGGCCCGGGCGATGGCGATTCGCTGTTTCTGCCCCACTGACAGCTGCCCGCCCTTCTCCCCCACCTCTGTGGGCAGGAGAGAGAGCAACAGTCAGGACACGTGGGCTGTCTCCCAGCCTGGGGAGCAGAGGTGTGGGCTGGGGGAGTTAGAGCAGGGGCGGGGGCTGGATGCCTGGCTTCTCCCCCCAGCGCTGTGACAGCACGGGGTCTGCTGGGTTGTAGAAGGGAGCCAGGAGGCCTGGGATCTCTCTGCAGCCCAGGAAGAGGTGTGTGGCTTCCCAAAACTTGTGGCCAGGTACACCATGGGACTCACCCGTCTCCAAGCCCTGGTCCAACGTGGCGATGAACTTGGCAGCATGGGCTGCTTGCGCTGCAGCCATCACCTGCTCCTTGCTACAGCCCTCCAGCCCATAGGTGATGTTTTCCCACACAGAGCCAGAGAAAAGCGTGGGCTCCTGCCCCACCAGTGCCACCTGCCCACGAGAAGTCATGTGAACTGAGACCATCCCCCAAGCTCGCTACTTTGCCACGCCAGGTGCAGCCCACAGCCCTCACCTGTCGGTGCAGGTAGCGATGGTCGTAGGTGCGCAGGGGCTCCCCGTCCAGCAGGACCTCCCCGGCCTGGGGCTCGAAGAACCGCTCCAGCAGCGCCACACACGTGCTCTTCCCGCTGCCATTCAACCCCACCAGTGCCGTCACTGCCCCGGGCTGCAGCTCAAATGACACCCCCTGCAATAGCAGCCACGAGATCATGGGGTCATTGTGGCCACAGCAGACACCCAGGATCCCCTGGGGCTGTGGAAAACAAGGTACCTGGAGGACGGGGAGGTCGGGGCGCGAGGGGTAAGTGAAGGAGACGTCCCGGAAGGCGACGTGGCCCTGCAGCGTGGCGGGCGCCCGGGTCCCATCAGTGCTCACGGCCGGCACCCGGTCCAGGTATTCAAACACCTTCTCTGCCGCACCCACATTGCTCAGCAGGTCCCCACATATGTACACCAGGGTCTGGGGGTGGGAGAGAGTCAGGGATATTGTACTTGGCCTTGGTGAGGCCGCAGCTGGAGTACTGAGTCCAGTTTTGGGCTCCATAATTCAAAAAGGACGTGGAGAAGCTTGAGAGAGTCCAGAGGAGAGCCACGCGCATGATCAGAGGTCAGGAAAACAGATCTTACGACGACAGCCTGAGAGCCATGGGGCTCTTTAGCCAGGAAAAGCGCAGGCTCAGGGGTGATCTGATGGCCACCTATAAGTTTATTGGGGTGACCACCAGGATCTGGGGGAACATCTGTTCACCAGAGCGCCCCAAGGGATGACGAGGTCAAACGGTCACAAACTCCACTATGACCAGTTCAGGCTGGACGTAAGGAAGAAATTCTTCACTGTCCGAGCCCCCAAGATCTGGAATAGGCTGCCGACGGAGGTGGTTCAAGCACCTACATTGAACACCTTCAAGAGACATTTGGATGTTTATCTTGCTGGGATCCTATGACCCCAGCTGACTTCCTGCCCCTGGGGCAGGGGGCTGGACCCGATGATCCTCCGGGGTCCCCTCCAGCCCTACTGTCTATGAAATCTATGTGCTGGAGGTGGGGGAGAGGGGATGGGCAATTCCCTGCCCCACTCACCTGTACGTATCTGCCCACTTCACCCTGGTACAGCAGGAAGGAGACCAGACCACCCTTGGTCATGAGCCCGTCCTGGATCTGCTGGTGGCCGCAGTACAGCATCAGCACCTGCATGGCCAGCTGCAGCAGCTGGGGGTACAGAGTGGCTGTCATGCCCCCAAGCCCATCATTCACAACCCTGCATCCCCCCCAGTGTGCCTGGATAGCATGTCGCCCATCGCTGTCCTGGACCACAGGGTATCCATCAGCCTGACTTCAACTTGGCCACTAGCTTGCACACTGTCTTTCCCAGACACCTGGATTTCTTTTCCAGATGCCTGGGTTCCTGTCTGTCTTCCACAGTTCATGTGCTAGAGCACAGCCAGCCTTCCTTCCCCTGGGGCTCTCGTCTTTCAGACTGTGGCCTGCCAGGTCAGGACACCGGGGTCCCCTGCTCACCCACCACCAGGGACTGCTGCACTCAGCTCATCCCTGGAGACACAGGCAGCAGGGTCACGTGCTCTGTGCCCTCTGTCCATGGGCAAGGAACAACATCCCCCTCCCCCAACACGCACACAAAATGCAGGTGGTCAACACACACGCTTGCGCACACACAGGCATCCAACACCCCCCCCAGGTGTCCAACACGCGCACACAGACATACAATCCAAGCACATGTGCACACAACCCAGGCATCCAACACAGACACACACTCAGACAAAATGCAGGTGTTCAATACTCCCCACCTCCCAGGTGTCCCACACACATACACAAAACAGGTGTCCCACACATGCACACACACACACACAACCCAGGCATTCAAACACAGACATGTCCACACACAAACTGCAGGTGTCCATCACAGACCCCCCCACAGACTGTCCCATCTACACCTCCCACAACCCCCACCTCCACCCTGGTGTCACATACACACACAACCCACGCACCCACCCACAAACAACCCAGGTATCCACAGAATGAAGGCATCCAGTTCAGACACACATACACATAGCAAGAGCTCACTCATGTAGACACAGGCGCACAACCTGCGTGTCCAACACACATGCACACAGCAGAATCCCGCTTGTCCAACACACAAACACATGCACTTGCATGTGCACACATACACAGATGCACCCCCCCCCCATCCCCCCGACTCCTGGGTTCATTCTCCCCACTATCTCCCCCACAGGCAGCATAACCCATCCCCAGGTGCCTGGATCCCAGCCACGTCCTTTCTCTGGCCCCCTTGTCCCAGCCTGAGCCGTGCCCTCCTCCTGCCCCTTCTCCTGGACACCAGGGTCCCACAGGTGGCTCACCCGTCGGAAGAGCAGGTAGAGGGCCCGCTCCAGGTCCCGGCGGTCCTTGAGGTGCCGCGTGTGGGCTAGAGCTGCCTTGTAGCGCCGTGCCTCCTCCTCCTCAGTGCCGAAGCTACGCACAGTCTCCACAGAGGCCACGGCCTCGCGTACCACCTCTCCCGAGTAGGCCAGGGAGTCCTGAATGGCCTTGAGCACAGCCTGGGGTGTGGGACAGAGATGGGGCATACCCTGATGCCATGAGGTTTCCTGCACCCCTGGGGGGTGGGGGTCTGCCCCTCTCACCCCACTGGCAGAGAGGGGTCTCTGAGACATGGGGTCCAGGCTGCCTGCCCCTAGAGTCAATAGAGGCACGGCCTTTGGGAGCAACTAGGATCACAGCACCCTAAAGCTGTGGGGCTGGAAGGGACCTGCAGAGCTCACAGCTAGTCCAACCCCTGCCTGAGGTAGGACCAGCCCTGTCCAAACCAGCCCAAACCAATCCACTGTCCAACCTCTGAACAAAACTAGTCACCCCTGACACAGCACCAGGCATCACCCCCACCCAGCCACAGGAAAAGCAGGGGGACCGTGGTGGGCAACGTCCTGCTGCTGCAAAGAGGGTCCCAGGCAGAGGCTGTCCCCTTGCTGCAGAATAAAGCAAATACCTCCCACGTCCATACCCATCTAACCAGGGGATCAAATCCCTTCCTGACCCCAAATCCAGCATTAGTCTGAGCCTGAGCAGACAGGCAAGACCCTCCAGCCAGGACCCTCCGGGTCTGGTCCCAGCAGGAGCATTGGCACAGCCCAGTCGCCACCCGCAGCCCTGGCTGCAGCCAGCTCCCAGTGCCGGATGACGGCCTCTGTCCTGCCCCCCTTCAGCCTTCTGCTTTCCAAACAAAAGGCTTTGAGTATTTTAGACGTCTCTCCTGGTCTGGCCGCTCTCCCCAAGCCCCGTACCTGGTAGCGGGCATCGTAGACCTTCTGGGCGGCCATGGTGAGGGGTGACTCCAGCAGCGAGAGCAGCGTCAGGCGCCACGACAGCCCCAGCATGAAGCCGTAGAGCCCCAGCACCTTCACCAGGCTGCGCAGGAAGATGTTGGCGTTGAGCCGGCACCAAGCGGCTCATCAGGGTCGTGTCCTTGGAGAGGCGCGACGTCAGGTCCCCTGCAAGGGGCAGGGACACAGTGAGGCCCAGCTCTCCCTTCACTGCTCATGGGGGATTTACAGGGTGGAGTAGGGCCTGGGGTGCAAAGAGGGGAGTGGGTATCTGGGGGAAGACTCTGATGGGGGAGACTGGGACCCACCTGTCTTGACCTGCTGGAAGAAGGCCAGGTCCTGGTGCACCAGGGAGGAGAAGAGCAGCCGGCGGAGGCGGAGATTGAGACGGGAGAGCACGAACATGAAGAGACCCCCGCGGCAGCCGGCAGCCAGGGAGCTGGGGGCGAGATGGGGAGATGAGAGTGGTGCCCCCGCCTTCCCTCTCCTGCTCTGGACTGAACCCTCTGGGGGAGCTGGAAAGCCCACTCTCAGTCCTGAACCCTGCACTGGAGGCTGGGGCACCCACCTGCTGAAGGAGACCAAGCACATGAGGCCGATGGCGGTGGCGAAGGCATCAGGATCATAGCGGCTGCCCAGGATGTCGATGATGCGGCCGGTATAGTAGGGGATGAACGTCTCACCTGCAGCAGGAAGGACGGTTTTAAGACCCCAGACCCTCAGACTCACCCCTCTTCCCAGGGCCAGGGCCGCCCCCTCCCCAGCTGTGCACCAGGCTGCGCGCAGGGGGCTCTTGCGTGGCAGGTCTCAGAGGAGGCGGTTTCGCACGGAGGGGCGGGGGCCCAGCTACCAGGCACCTCCGCAGACGCTAGCCGCTGGTGGGGCCAGCAGCGCCAGCCCCGACTCAAGCACCGTGGAGGTGACAGGGCTCGCACAGCTCTGGCGTGGGGAGCTTTCTGCAGCGGGCACGACAGAGGCCTTGGCTGAAGCGCCTGTGCCTCGTACCCGGGCTCCGCCAGGTCGGGGCCTCACGGCCTGACCGCAGCTGCTGGCCCAGCGTAAGAGCTCTGACCTGCTGGGCCCCATCCTGCCCTGTGCTCAGAGGCACGAGGATACTTCTGCGTCTCCATTGTGCGAGCCGGGGGCCGCCTCAAGCCGAGGTTTAGCCTTCCCAGGCAGGGCGCTCTCTGCCCACGCCACGGCCCCGCGGGGCGAAGGTGCCCCGGGCCGAGGGCTCCTGCGGGCCCACTCACCGACGACAGCGGCGCTGAGGAAGAGGAAGGCTCCGGCCAGGTGGGGCAGGTCGGGCCGCGACAGGGCCCCCAGCCGGCGCAGCAGGGCCCAGCCCCGGCGCCTCCGCGCCGCCTCCCCCGCGCCGGCCGCCGCGGGCCCGCGCCCCAGCGCCCGCCAGCTCAGCTGGGCCAGCCCGGCCGCGCCGTAGGCCAGCGCCAGCCAGCCCCAGGGCCCGCGGGCCAGCGGGGCGGCGGGGGCGCCGGCCGACGCCCGCAGCGTGGCGTGCAGCGCCGGGCCCACGCACAGCGCGGCCAGCGCGGCGGCGCGGGGGGGGCCGCGGCCGGGCCCGAGGAGGCGCCAGGCCGCCCCCAGCGCCAGCAGGCGCAGCGCCGCCTCCAGCCACAGCCCGGCCAGCCCGGCGGGGGCCGGCCCCGGCGCCGGCGCCCCCCAGCCCAGCAGCGCCAGCAGCGCCAGGTCGCACGGCAGCAGCGCCCAGGGCGGCATGGCCACGGCCGCGACCTCAGCGCGGCCCCGCACGAACCCCCGCGCCCCGCTCCCGCTCGCCCCGCCGCGCTTTCGCTTTCGCCGCCGCGCCCCTTCCCCGCCGCGCCTCGCCCCGCCCCCAGCCCCGGGCCGGCGGCCGCCGGGGGGAGCGCGAGAGGCGCCGGCGGAGCCCCCCCCCCCCCGCCCCGGCCCTCCTGCGCCGGCACCGCGGGGCCGGGCTGGGCGCCCCTGCCTGCAGGGGCCGGAGCCGGGCGGGGGTCGGGGGCAGACGGGCGAGAAATAAACCCCGGGTGAGCCGCCCTGGGAGACCGGGAGAGCCGGCGGCGGGGGGGGGGCGGTCTTTTAGAGACCGGTTCCCCGGTCCAGCCACCCAGCTGCCCTCCCTCCTACCCACCCTCCCTCCATCCATGCATCAGTTCACATTCATGGATCTGTCCACCCGTCCATCCATCCGTGCACCCCGCACCCCCCATTCATGTATACAGCTAGCCATCAGTCCATCCATCCCTCCACGCACCCACCCACCCGCCCACCCGCCTGCCCGTCCAGCCGTCCATTCAGCCAGCCAGCCATGCATCTGCCCATCCATCCAGTCACTTCATCTATCCACCCAGCCAGCCATGCATCCATTCCCCCCCCCCACACACACACCTTTCTACCCCTTCCTGGCACCCCACCACTTCTCTGTCCATCAACCTCTCTCCCTACCAGAATTGAAAAATACAAATGATTTTTTAAAAAATATATACCAATTCCATTTTTTAAATTTAAATTGGTTTGGTATATTTACGTCTGGGTTTTTGAGTTTGTTCTAAGGCAGTTTGGGGCCAGGGGAGGGGTGGGGGACAAACTGTTTAATAAGACAGCTGAGTTTAATCCAAATATATATATCTACAGACATGCTAGTCTTGCTGCAGTCTTACCAAAGGCCAGCCTGAGCTGTAAGTGCGCTGGGTGCTGGTGCTTCTGTCAAGAGCTGCTTGTCCATAGAGTACGGAGAGAAAACCTCTTCCCTGGAAGCCCAGACTCGAGAACAGCAGCGAGCTTGGTCCTGTCCTGTGCTCAGGGCATGACGCTGTAGACACGCACCCAGGGGCTGTGGCAGTGGGTGCAGGACACAGTTACCCCAGAGACTGGGACCTGCCCCAGGACACCCCCATGACAATGAAATTCCTGTTACTGCCCCAGGGAGCATCAAGCCCATTGTCTGGGAGTCGAGGGAAAGACTATTCCTCAGTTTCTGTCAGTCCCCAAAGTGTCCTGGCTGTGGCCCCCATGGGAACACCCCGTCCGACCCACCAGCCAAGAGAGAGGGCAGTGATGATGTATGACTCTCAGCGCGGCTTCTCACAGCGGGGTAAGAGCTGTGACTTAAGGGCCTGGCTTCAACACAACCCATCTAAATACAACCCATCTAACCAATGCCCCCTCCCCCTTCCATCCCGGTGTCCCCATCGTCACGCCCTGGCCTATGCCTCATGCACCCCACCCAGGCCTGGCGGCCATTCCAGTATCTCCCCATCCCACATTAAGGGGGGCTTCAACCAGGGGTCTCCAGCTTTGGGACTACACTGCCCCTCGGAGACAGACCCAGCTCCTAGCCACCCCCTAGCACCCCTGAAATGACTCACAAACTCAGCGCTCAAAGCCACAGCGGGTTTAGTTCAAGTTTATTTGGTCGGGCACCAGAACGTGTTGGGGTGCCACCGACCCCATTCCCCCCACTACCCCATCCTCCTTCATTGCCGTGGTCCTGAGTCTTGCTGCTCCCTGATCCTGGTCCAGTCTCATCTCATTGCTTGGCTTCTGTGTAGGCGTGGAGCAGGTCACTGACATCCGTCCGTCCCACCCGAATCCAGCCATCCTCCTTCATGTGATACACTGGGGGGGACATGGGAGGGTGAGGGGGCAGCTAGCAGAGGGCAGCGCTGGGCGAGTGGGATGAGACGGCTGAGCCCAGGAAGGGGATGGGACCCAGGTGTCTGGGAAGCCAGGGCAGGGTACTCACCTCACAGGGGCCCTGCAGCACTCCCACCCCAGCAATGGGGACCACAGAGCATCCCTGCAGCCCCAGCCTTGGGGGCACAGGGTGGAATATGGGTCGGGATGCAGGCGTCCGGGACGGCAGACTCCAGAGGCCCCGCGATACTCCTGTCCCTTGGGGAATGGGATCTGTCCACCCAGGCTCATAGCCCCACAGGCTCACCCCCCAGGAGTGGACCCAGGTATCTGGGATGGCAGGGGGGAAGCTCAGCTCCCTGAAGCAGCCACTGGGCCCTTACTATTGACAACGCCCCCAGAGTAGGCGTCGCGGTGGGTGGCGTAGGCGATGGCGCGGCGGCCCAGGGCATAGGCCTCCTCCACGGTGAGGTCGGGCCGGTAGCCACTGTCCAGCACCCCGTAGGCGTAGGTGTTCCCGCTGCCCGTGGAGAACATGGGGCCGGAGAGGCGGGTCCCGTTGTCATCCACGTAGTACAGCCCGGGGCCCTGCAAACGCATGGGGGAGATGGTGAGAAGGGGCTGGGGGCAGGGACAGGGGCTAGGGGCTGGGGCCAGGGCGGGGGAAGGGCCTGGGCTGGGGCTCCACGGACAGGGAGTGAGGGGTTGAGGGCTGGGGAGGTAACCAGGCGGTGGGTCAGGGAGCCTGGTGGGGCCAAGGTCTCAGCTCACTGTTGACCAGGGGCACATGGGCAGGGCAGTGGCTGGGTGTTGCCCTGGGGGGTGAGGCTGCAGGGCGGGGGGCCCTTGTAGGCACCTTCTTGTCCCAGCCGCAGATCATGCTGCCCACGGACAGCCCCATGCCACGGTACTCGCCCAGCATGTTGGCCAGCAGCTTGGAGGCAGCCGAGACACTGATCCGCTCGTTGTTGCGCAGAGCGTAGAGCCTGGAGGGGGAGAGGGGTGACTGCCCGGGGACCCCACACCCCCACACCTTCCTGTGCCCAGGATCTGCCCCAACACTGCCACACCCTGGATGCCCCTTAACCCCCCACAGCCCACACAGCCTCCCTTCCCCATGTCCTGGCCTCTTCCCCACCCCCACCCCCTCATGCCCCACAAGCCACCCACCCGCTGGGTCACCTGCAGTGCTTGGCCAGGAGCCGCTCCCAGTATTGGCAGTCGGCAGCGCTGCCCGACATGGTGCCCAGCAGGTAGGGGTTGATCTCGATCACCTTGTTGAACTGCAGGGTGGCTGCAGGGAGGGGGGCAGGGCCGTCAGAGGGGCTCCTTCCTCCTCCCCTTACAAGGACCCTGTGCGCGAGCCCAGTTTCGGGGGTGGGAAATAGGATTGGGCCCATGTGCATGAGTGGATGAAGAGAGGGAGTCAGTGGGTGGGTGGGTGGACGGAAGAGTGCCTCTGAGGAGGGAAGGAGCACCAGGGAGATCCCAGGAGAGTCAGGCCGGAAGGGACCTTCCCGGGTTACGTCCAGTCGGGCCCTGGCTCAGGGCAACATCACCCCTGCCTAAACCACCCCAGCCATGTGCTGGTCCAGCCTGCCATTGGCAACTCCAGGGTGGAGACTGCAGTGTGTCCCTGGGCTGCCTGGCCCATTGCTTGACCAACCCCCAGAGTCAGGATGTTCATCCTCCTCTCCAGCCTCAGTTTGCCCTGCTGCAGCTAGAGGCCATTGCTCCCAGTTTGGTCCTCTGTGGCCACAGGGAGAAGCCCATCTCCATCCTCTCTGTCACTGTCTTTTGGGGACTTCTGATTGTGATCCCCCACGCCGCTTCTCCAGCCTCAGTCACCAGCTCTCCCTACCATCCTTCCTGCCTGTCGCTCTGTGCTGGACCCTTTCCCATCTGCCCCCTCCTCCTAGAAGTGCAGGGCCCAACACTGGACTCGGGACTCCAGGGGGGCCTCCCCGGTGCGGCCCGGGGTTGCAGGTGACACTTCCCTCCACAGGACGATGGGATGGAGCAGGGAAGAGCTGGGCGCCGCGGCCAGGCCGGGGGCACCGCGACCCGAGCCCAGTCTGTGGGGTGGCCTCCGGAGCCCGAGGGCAGCCCTGGCAGGCCGGGGGCTGCGTGGGGGAGGGCTGCCAGCCCAGGGCGCTGCCGTGGAGCCGGGCAGCAAGAAGAGGGGGCGCCCCGGGAGCAGGGGCAGGGGCAGGGGGGGGACGGGGCACGAAGCAGCTCACAGATGTAGCTCCCAGACGAGGCCCGCGAGTCGGTGGCCACGACCACGCCGTGCCGGAACTTGAAGGCGAGCGTGGTGGTGCCGTGCAGCAGCTGGATGCGGCCCGCGTGGCCCCGCAGGAACTCGGCCGGCTGCGGGAGGGGACACACGTCGGACCGGTCCCAGCCCCCTCCCCCCCGGCCCCAGCACGGCCGCCCCGCGCCCCCGGCCCGCGCCCACCTGCAGCCCCGGGGGCAGCGCCAGCTCGGGCCGCCGCGCCGCGAAGCCGTAGTGCGCGGGGCCCCGCGGGGCGACCCCGGCCCCGGCCCCGGCCCCGGGGGGCGCCCAGTCCCAGGCCCAGACGCCGCGGGGCGCCCCGCACAGCTCCGCCAGCGCCATCGCCTCGCCTCGCCTCGCCTCGCCCCGGCCCCGCACCGAAAGCGAAAGCGGCGGCGACGGGACGGGACGGGGCGGGGCTGCTCGGGGCATCGCGCTGGGTGCCGGCGGCGCAGCGGGGTCCTGGGGAGCGGGGCGGGAGCCGAGCGCCGGGGACCCCGGAGAAGGGAGCCGGGGGGGGGGGGGGGCGGCTCAACCTGCCGCGGGCGGTCTGCCCGGGAACTGCTTGCGGGGCCCGCGGGGGCGGGCTGCAGGACCCCGCTGTGCGCAGGGGTGCGGGGGAGAAACCCACTGCCCCGTGCCTTAACTCCCACCCCACAGCCCTGTCCTCCTGGTGCCCCACAGCCCCCCCCCAACCCTCACTCCCACCCCACAGCCCCCTCCTCCTGGTGCCCCACAGCCCTGTCCTCCTGGTGCCCCACAGCCCCCCCACCCCCCTCCTCCTGGTGCCCCACAGCCCCCCACCCCTCACTCCCACCCCACAGCCCTTTTTCCCCAGGGTGCCCCTAGCCCCTCACTCCTGCCCAGCAGCCCCTCATTCCAGCCCCGGCCCTGCCCGTGTCCCTCACCGCCACCCCGCAGCTCCCTCGGGCCAGCAGGCTCCAAACCCCCAGGGGTAGTGGGGTAGACATGACTGAAACCGGAGGAAAAAAGGAACGTATGAAAAAACTGAAGCAGTTTATTACAAGGCACAAACGCAGGTCCCAGAAGCAGCGGGATTCCCTTGGACTAGGGCCCTGCCTCTCGCCCCTGCAGGAGCTCCTGGGCCCGGGCCCAGCAGTCTGCCTGCCCCGGGACAGCAGGCACTACCCACCTCCCCACCTGGTTCCCACATCTGGGCCCAGCCTTACAGCCAGTATCACAGAGCAACTCCCGAGGGAAGGGGCCTGGGAGCCCAGACTCAGTCCCCCCCACCTTGGGGGCCACACACACGATCTCAGGGTCCTCCAGACTCCTCTTCGCTGCTGGCATCGGACCTGTTGTTCCCGTTCTGCTCCTGGGCCTGGAATAGGCGCCAGTATGCCCCGCGCCGCGCCAGCAGCTCCTGGTGGGTGCCCTGCTCTTGCACAATGCCGTCCTCCAGCACCAGGATGTGGTCGGCCCTCTCCACCGTGCTGAGCCGGTGGGTAATGAGCAGCACCGAGCGTCCAGCCCGTGCCCCCTCGTACACCTCCGCCTCCACCTGCCATAGCAGCAGGGTCATGGCCAGCCCCAGAAGTGGAGCTAAGCCATCACAACCCTCCCAGCTCAGCTGGGACCCCTCATACCCAACCCACCCAGCCCCTCCCGTGCCCCTCACTCCCCCACTGGTTCAGCCCTATCCCCTCCAGTACTGATCCCCCTCATGCCTGACCCCCAAAGCCACTTCAAACCCAGTACTATGCTCCACTCCTCCCACCCCCTCCAGCCCTGCTGGTGCCCCTCACTCAATCTCGCATCCCCCCTTCCCCCAGCCTGCCCACGCCTCTCACCCGGAGCTGGCTCTCCGTGTCCAGGGAGCTGGTGGCATCATCCAGGATGAGCACACAGGGGTCTCGGATCAGGGCTCGGGCAATGGCCACTCCCTGCCGCTGTCCCCCGGAGACCTGGCCCCCCATCTCGCCCACGTCTGGGGCACAGAGAATAGTGAGGTCAGGATGGGGGGGAACTGGGGTCCCAAAGTAGGACAAGGGGCAGTGGCAGGGAAGTTGTCTCAGCCTCATACCTGTGTCATAGCCATGGCTTAGCCGGGCAATGAAGCCATGGGCATTGGCACGCCGGGCAGCAGCCTCTACCTCCTGGCGGCTCTGGGGACCCAGTCCATAGGCAATGTTGTCATGCAGAGAGCGGGCGAACAGCACTGGCTTCTGGCTCACCAGTGCCACCTGCAAGGAGCAGGGAAGAGCGAGGGCTGAGGTGGGCAAGAAGCAGGGGCTGGGGGCAGGAAGGGATGCCCCTCCAGGGTGAGCTGGAGAAACCTGGACTTGACAGGGGATGAACTGCAGGTGCCCAATGTCAGCAAAGAATGTACAGACATCTGCTCTCCCAGGAGAAACAGGCGTGATTTAATCCAGGTTGTTCCCAGGTTGTTTTTCTCCTGGGAGAAAAAATATGAATGTCTGTACACTCATGGTTTCTCCTAGGAGAGTAGCGACTGTATAAGTTAAGAGACACAAAGTAAACAAGGGACATCTTGACAGAGGGAGAGACAAAGAGAGAATTGGCAGACGGCAGGGCAGGGGCATCTCGGCTATGAATACAGGGGCTGCAAGACTCACCTTTCATAGCACCCTAGGGGACCAGTCCCTATCCATTCTGTCTATGCATGTCCTGGGAATCACCGTGCAGGGGACTAGTCCCAGAGCAAGTGGGGGTGTAGGGAGGTGAACGCCCTTACCTGGCGGTGCAGGTACTGGTGCTCATAGTTGCGCAGGTCCTGCCCATCCAGCAGGATGCGGCCACGCTGGGGCTCATAGAACCGTTCCAGCAGTCCCACCAGCGCGCTCTTCCCAGCACCCGATGGCCCCACCAGTGCTGTCACCTCCCCAGGCCGCAGCTCCAGCGTGATGCCCTGCCAGGGATCACGGGGAGTGAAGGTGAGGGTCAGACAAGGACATGCCCTTTCCTAGCCCCTGATACCCCTCCCCACACCCACCCGCCCTCTCTCTCCCATCCCTGTCCAATCCCGCCATGACCCACCGTCCTCCTGGACCTCCCTCCTGGTACCTTGAGAACAGGAGTCTCGTCCCGTCCGGGGTAAGAGAACCAGACATCGCACACCTGGACGTGCCCGCGCAGGCTGGGGGGCTCCAGGGTCCCAGAAGGGGTGATCTGGGGCGTTCGGTCCATGTACTCAAAGATCTTCTCAGAGGAGCCCACGGCCTTCTGCACGCTGGGGTAGACAGACAGCAGCACCTGGGAAGGGGGAAGGGGGAGTCGGGGGTGAGAAGAACTGTGCGGGGGTGTGAGGGCGAGGGGGAACGTGACTGGGTTGAGGCAGAAGCCGTGACCTGGAGACGGGGAAAGCCTAGGGCCAGCAGAACTGAGAGGCTGGGTTTTGCCCGACTCCAGGAGCCAGCGGGCACAGTGCCAGGGGAAGGCAAGCAGGCTCAGGGATAACGGCTCCTAGTGGGGCCGGCAGCTTCTCAAGGGCACTGTAATGGGAGCCCAATGAGAAGCTGTTCCCACAAGAAGAGTATCACGATGCCCCTTTATAAATCCCTGGCATGTCCACACCTTGAACACAGTGCCCAATTCTGCACCCCGCACCTTAGAAAGGATACAGGAGAGCTCTAGACAGTCCAGAGGAGGGCACAAGGATGATTCGTGGCTTAGAGAGGCTTCCCTCTGGGAAGAGGCTAACAAGAAGACTGTTTAGAAGAGAGATGCTTGGGGGGGCAGGAGAAGCCTTTACAAAATAAGAAGTGGTGAAGAGAAAGTCACTTGGGATTTATTATCGGCTGTCTCTCCGCAGACAAGAACAAGGGATCACAACACAAAACGAGTAGGCCGTCAGTTTAAAACCAACACAAGGCAGTTGTTTATCATCCAGCATGTCATTAAAGGGTGGGACTCATGGCCACCAGATGTGGTGGAAGCTGAGAGTTCAGCCAGATTCACAAAGGAATCAGACAAATCCTTGGAGGAAAGAGATATCAGTCGCTATGGAGCATGGGAGGGGCACGGCGTCCAAATCAGAACGGCCTAGACACTAAATGCTGGAGGCTGCAAGCGAGAGGGGAACAGGGGGAAAAAACCCTGGTCAGACCCAGCTCCTCCCCTGTCAGCACCGGCTGACACAGGAGACTGGACGAGAGGAACCTACGGGCTGACCCAGGACACGGCCGTTCTTACGTCCTTAAAGGCTCAAGACCCGCGCGGCTGCACAAGGGGCTTCTCAGAGGACTCAGCATCTAAAGCAAAGACTTCAGGCTCTGGGAAGATGTGCAGGTGGCCAAGGAAGCAGACCAGAAAATATCAAGAAGTCGCAGGGACAAAACCAGGAAGACAAACATAGAGAAAGGGTTGCACTTGGTGAGGGGAGTACAGAGGGTCTATAAATACACTGGCCAGACAAGGAAGTCATATGCTCCGTCACCTGCTTGCATTGCCCATCTACTGCCTACACAGGACAGATGGGGTGATCTCTACGTGTGAGAGCAGACAAAGACTGGACAGCAGCTCCAGAAACGCACACAAGCCTGGGCAAACCCTTCACCCTCCCCCAGCGCTCCACCGCCGACCAGAGAGTAGCTATTCTCAAACCGAGAAATTGCAAAAGCCAGTTTGAATGGGAAAGTCACACGCAGACTGGATTAGGTGCGATTTAAACAGGCACTGTGGGCTCTTATTTTCCTGCCCTCTGCCTGACAACTAGCTGCCTCTCTCTGCAGACAAGCAAGGCCAAGGAGGTGGTGCTTGCCCTGGTGAACAGCTACGGTGAGCTCCCAAGTGGCGGAGCTGCTGCAGCTACATGGCTTCAGCCTGCACCATAGGAAGACAGCTGGTGGAAATGAGAGATCTGGACAGGCACGGGCTGAGGGGCCACAGCAATGGAACAGACTGGCAGCTCTCAAAGGGTGTGAATACATTCACATTGGCAGGGCCTGAACTCCAGCCCCAGGCACCAGAGGAACTGGCAGAAGGGATCTCACAGCCCCCAGCAATGACATCTGGCAAGCTGTGTGAGACCAGCAAGGAGGTCCCAGGGGATGGGGAAAGGGCCAGTGTATCTTAGAAGAGATGCTTGAGCGAGGGCAGGATCAGGGTTTGCAAAATACTAAATGGTGAAGAGAACTCAATAGGGATTTATTATTGACTGTCTCTCCCCAGAGAAGAACGAGGGGACAGGAAATGCAACACGCAGGCAGTAGGTTTAAAACAAACACCAGGAAGTTTTTCACTCAGTGACTAAAGCGCAGAGCTCATTTCACAGGCTGTGGTGGGAGGGGCCAGGATGTGGGGGAAGCCGACAGTTGAGCCAGATACACAAAGGGAGCGGGCACGTGCTTGGAGGAAAGGGGCATCAGTCGCTAGTGAGCGCGGGAGTGATGGGCACGGTCCCTGAATCAGGACTTCCTAGACCCTAAATGCTGGAGGCTGCAAGTGGGAGAGGAACAGCTGAAAAACCCCTGGTCACACCCCCTTCCAGAGTCCCTCTCTGCCCCAAGTGACACAGGCCTATTTGTTGCTTAAGGGACTGTGGGCCAATGCCCACTAAGAAATGCTATAAGCCTCCCTTAGTAGGGAGGCTGCTGGGTAAGCAACAGCAAGTCTCAGGACAAATCAAAATATAACAGGGCCAGGAGTGAGGTCAGAGGTTCAGATTAGTGCACGGGGGCAGGGGGGGAGACACCAAGCTACGCGCACTGGACAGTGCCCGCTGGCCCTCAAACAAGTCCAAGGAGCCAATGGGCACTGCCCAGCGATGCTCTGCCTGGAGACACGATCAGCCTAGGGACAGAAAAGTGGCCCCATAGTCCCCAGGGATCCTGACCCTTGTCCTCGTGTCCTCACTGTGTCTTCCCACTTGGTGTCTGCGCAGGATACGAGAATGGGGTGGTGGAAGGTGCCACCCATGAGCGCGTAGAGCTGGAAGTGACGGGTGCTTGGAAGCAGACCAGCTTGGTGTCCGAGCCTGGCAGGACGGGCCCAGGGCCTGACCCAGGAAACGGAAGCTCTCATGTAGTGCCTCGGTTTGAGAAAGGCAGGACCAGGGGGACTAGAGACCGGTCAGCCCAACCTGAGTACCCAGGGAGCTATGAAGAGATCCTAAGGAAGTCCACTTGCAAGCATCTGGGGGAGGGAAGGGTGATCACAAGCAGCGAGCATGGATCTGCTAGGAACAAATCACATTAAATAAACAGGATCTCCTGCTTTGACCAAGTAGCTGGGTGGGACAGAGCGTCTCCTGACTGAGTCTGCAGAGGACACAAATCTGCGAAGGATCAAAGATGCCAGAGGAGGGGAGCAGAAGCCGGCAGGATCCTGAGAGACTGCAGTTCTGTCTCAGAGACGTTCAGAAATACAAGACTCCAGCCCCAGTCTGGCGGCTGTAACCTCACCCGTCCCCCCCCCCGCACTCCCACCTGTTGCCCTGCCCCCCAGCACTCACCTCCACTGCGGTGGTGAACTGCATCTCGTAGAGGATGAAGGTCACCAGGTCCCCATTGCTGATGGCACCGGCTGTCACCAGCCGGCCCCCGTAGTACAGGATGCCCACCTTCAGCGCCAGCCCCGAGAGCTGCAGGGGAGACGCAGCCAGGACAGGGTTAACAGGGAGCCCCTCACATCCCACCCTGCCTGTGGGGCTTGGGGGAAACCACCCCAACGGAGAAAGAGCGAGGGAGGCCCCAGGGATCCCATCAACCCTTCCCTGTCCCAGCACTGAACCCCCCATCTCTGCCCTCCACCTCACCCATTATCAGATCCATGGTGCCCTTTGCCATGAAAACTCCCCCCCCACATTGCTGTAACTCCCCATCCCTTTTTGCCATGGCACTCTTGAAACTGCTACAGCCTTGCCCCACAGCTACACCTCCTCCCACCATCCCTGGCATACACTGTCCCCATTGCCATGGTACCCCCTTGTTGCCATGGGAACCCCCCCAGTTGTCACAGCATCCACTCACACTGCTGGTCCAGGTGGAGAGGGCATAGGCAGCAGCTTCCTTCTGGTTGAGACGGTAGGTGTCCTGCAGCCGGGCGGCATAGCTCCGCACTGCCCCCTCCTCGTTGGCAAAGCTGCGCACCGTGGGCATGGCCTGAAATGTCTCCACTGCCACCTCGTTGGCCCGGGCCAGAGACTCCTGCACCCGCTGCGCCAGGCTCTGCAGGGACATGGGTGTCAGGGCAGGGCAGCGCCCAGGGGATGGGGTGGATGGATGGATGGATGGAAGGACGGGTAAATGGTGAGGTGGGTGGGTGAGTGGAGGGAGAAAGGGATGGGGTGCATGGGGATGAGTCGATGGATGCCCAGGCTCTATCCCAGTTCTGGGAGGAAGCGGCTTGCTGCTGCCCAGCCCCGGGAGCAGGAGTGGGCGCTGGGCTGTGGGGTCCCTGGTACCTGGTACAGCCTGCCAGAGAACTTGGGCACGAGGAGGATGAGGGGCAGTCCCATGCCGGTGCAGATGGCGAGGCGCAGGGACAGCCGCAGCATCAGGATGTAGAGGAAGGCGCCACGCGCCCCGTACCACACCAGCAGGCTCAGCTTCTCGCTCAGCGCCTCACTCGCCGCCTCTGTGTCTGCTGTCACGTGCGACGTGATGTCGCCTGCAGGGAAAGGGGTCAGTGTGGGGCTGAGACACCCCCACCCACACCTACGTCTTTCCTACGGCTCTGGGACACTCTTCCCTCCCTCCATCCACCCATGCGCATCTCCAGGACTTTGAACAGGGGCTGCAGGTGGCATGGTCCCTCATCACATACAACACAATGCATATTTTTCTCCAGTTCAACCTGAAGCTCACTAATATTCTAGAGGAACTAGCACTATATTGTTCCATTTAAAACCAAAGCAAAAACAAATATAAAATACATAGTGCAATGTGCATGACTGGCAGATTATGTATTGTTAAAAAAAAATAGACAAAAATAGTAAAAAAAATTGCATGGCATTAGTCCCGTAGTCATTAAAGTTAAGTGTAAGTCTCCAATTCAGACTGAGTGTCTTGACGGTGCCTCAAATACTTCAGTGTTAGTCATTTATACACCTGAGTTAACATGACGATACATGAATGAAGGTTTTTAGCTAGAGAAAAAACAGCCTGCAGGGCTGTAAAATAGAAATGATGAGCAAGGGCTAACAGACAGCCACAGTTCAAAAGAAAAGGTTGCTTGATCAATGGAACGTGGAGACCATTACAAAAAGGAGAGACGGTGGCTAACAACTGTGGAGCGCAGAGATTAGCAGGAATCAGGGACCTGAAAATGCACCATGAAGTCCACTGCTGCGTGGATAGAAATGCTGCTGCCTCTCCTGGGGAGTTGGTTTAAATTTCGAGAGGAATAGGAACCAACTAAACCAATGCACCCCTCTGGATCTGCCCCTCCATCCATCATCCATCCCCCACACCTTGCTCCGGTTTCTTCCATCCCCCATTTCACTGCCAGCCTGCTCAGCCCTCGAGCCCGCCCCACCTGCAGCTCTGAGGTAGGAGAGCCCGGTGATGGGGGGATTGGTAGAAGAGACCAGATGGGGCTTGAGCCCAGGCGGGGGGCAGTCGGGAGCCCTGGGGGACGTAGGGGCCCCAGGAGGTCCCTCACCAGTGCGGTTGGTGTGGAAGAAGGCAATCTCCTGGCGCAGGACGGAGCTGAACACCTGGCCCTGGAGCCGCGTGTGGATGCGGTTCATGGTGGTGTTGTAGACACAGTCGCACAGGAACTCCGTCACAGCACTGGAGGCAGATGGGGGTCAGCGGCATGGCGGCAGCAGTCTCTTAGCCCAAATGCAGCTGGGGCCTGCCCTGCCCTGCCCTGCCCCAAAACCCCCCACACCCTGAGCCTGGCACCTGAAGATGGTGATGAGGGACATGATCCAGATGGCATAACTGAAGCCCGAGGGGTCGTCCTCACTCGCGATCCAGTCGGTCATGTGCCCCGTGTAGTAGGGGATGGCCATCTCCCCTGCAACGCAACAGCCCTCGCTGCATCAGGATGCCCGGGCTCCGGGGGCAGGGGTGGCACGGCGCAGCAGGGGCTTCCAGGGAGTGGCTGGGGGGTACTCCTGGGGTCTCCTCTCCCAGTTTTGCTTATTTTGCACTTTATAATTATTGAGTGAAAAAAGTAATATATTTACACAGTATTTAGTAAGGGCCCATGAGTTGCTTTGCCTATGGGCCCACTGAAAGGTTAATCCAGTCCTGACGAGGACACCTGGACAACCTGCATTCAGACGTCTTGGCATGCCTGCACTACTTCAGTGTCAGCCATGTCTACACCTGAGTTAACGTGACCACACCTGAGCGAAGGTTTTTAGCCAGAGCTAAAAACAGGCTGCAGGGCTAAGCAGGGCTAAGAGACAGCCGCGCAGCAAAAGAGAAGGTAGCTCGATCATGGAGCCCCCACCCCTCCAGGACAGTCTCCTTCTGCCTGCGTGGGCTTCAGGCCGGTCCACGCCTCCAAACAGCACGTCTCTCCCCGCTCCGGGAGGGGAGGCAGGTCTGGTGAGCTGGGCCTGGATTCCCGCCCGGGTCTGGGGGACTGGCGGAGTTTGTCGGGCTACAGCAAGGGGTGCTTGGCCACAGGGCTGGACACGGGCATGGGTGAACCGGGCAGCTGCCCAGGGCCCAGACAAAAAGGGGGCCTGAAAAAGTTTTTTTCCTATTGTCTAATTATTATTATTGTTATTGCTGGCAAAGAGGGGGCTGACACTAAAAGTTCACCTGGAGCCACCAGGAGTCTGGGTACGGTGCTGCGTGGCCGGGACCCCCAGCCCCTCCAGGGCAGTCTCCTTCTGCCTGCACCAGCTTTGCCCCGGCCACACCTGCCGCCCGCACAGCCACGGCTCCAGGCGCTGCCCACATCTCCCGAGCCCCAAGTCAGAGCCCTGCCCTGCCGCTCCTGGGACGGAGGGCCCTGCTGCGGCCTGGCCGCAAGCCCGGAGCTGCAGAGAGGCGCTCGCCTCTGCACGCCCGCCCCAGTCCGGGCACGGATGCGATGGGGCAGGGGCCTCTCTCCCGGGGTGACTGCCCCCCCCGACTCACCGAGGGAGGAGAGCAGGAGGAAGAGGGTGACGAGGGCGAAGCGGCGCAGGTCGGGCAGGAGGCAGCGCAGGAGGCGGCGGGCCGAGGCCGCGGCGGGGGCCGGGGCGGGCGCGGGGGCGCGGGGCGCGGGGGGCCGCAGGCGGTGCCAGAGGGCGGCGGCCAGCGCGGCCGCGCCGTAGGTGAGCGCCGCCGCGTCCCAGCGCCCCGCGCCCCGCGCCCGCTCCGCGGGCCGCAGCAGCGCGCGCAGGGAGGCGGCGGCGGGCGGCAGCAGCGCGAGCACGGCCGCCAGCGGGCCCAGCGCCGCCCGCAGCCCCGGCGGCAGCGCCCGGCCCCCGCGCCCCGCCGCCGCCGCCCGCGCGCCCAGCCCCAGCAGCGCGCCCCGCGCCAGCGCGCAGCCCCACGCCGCGGCCAGCGGCGGCCAGCCGCGCAGCACCCGCGGCGCCAGGCGCAGCGCCAGCGCGTCCAGCGCCAGCGCCAGCCCCAGCCCCAGCGCCGCCGCCGCCCGCTCCATCCTGCCCCGGCCCCGGCCCCGGCTCCGGCTCCTGCCGCCGGCTCCGGGCGGGGAGGGGGCGGGTCCCGCCCGCCCGCGGACAGCCCCCGCTTCCGGGAACCGCGCGGCTGGCGTGAAAGCGAAAGTGAAAGTGGCCGCCCCGCCCCCACCGCCGCGGGCGGGCGGGCGGGGGGAGCCTCCGGGAGCCGCCCCGCCCCGCCCCCGGGCCGTCACGCGTTGCCGGGCAGAGCGGCGCGGCGCAGGTTGGCCGGGGCCGCTCCGCTACTCCCGGTCCCTCGGGGCCCGGGAGTCCGACGAGGCGCGGCGTCACGGGGCCGCGGCCCTTGCGGTGCGTGTCTGCAGGGGCCGAGCGGCCGCCCCACGGGCAGCGCTGGCCCGGCGCTTTGGGCAGCCGCGGGACCTTGCGCCGGACCGCCGGGCAGCGCCGGGGGGCGCAGGCGGAGCGCGCGCCCCGCGAGCGTGGGGCTGAGCGCCCTACAACAAGGTGCTGCGGGCAGTGTCGTGGGCGCCTGCGGGCGGGCCCCGCTCGCTGCCCTGCCACCGCCGCCTGCAAGCGGTCCCCCGATCCCCGCTGGCAGCGGCTGCGGGGTCACTGGCCCTCGGGCGGCGCTCACTGCCCACAGCGCCGGCGGGACCCTCACTGCCCCTGCCGCCACAGCCGCGCTCCCACCGCCGCCGGGCCCCACACCGTCAGGGCCAGGAGTCATCCCTGGTAGCTGTCATATCTTCTATCAGACCCACTGAGCAGGTGGAAAAAAACTCTTGGCGAGCTTTTGGGCGCTGTCACCCTTCCTCAGGTGGAGGAAGTCTGCTGTTCTTGGAGTCCCAGACCACCAGGGACTCCCTGTGCAAGAAGGAGGGTGACTGGGCCCACAAGCTCCCCAAGAACTTGTTTCCAGCTTCTCAGTTGGTCTAATAAAAGATATCACATCTACTCAACAAACCTTGCCTGTTCATTTTCAGATAACTTAGTACTTCATATTTAGGTCAAAAATATTGTTTCTTTTTTAAGAACACACTACAACATATTTAACCTTTACTATTTAATGCAGAGTGAAAAAAGGCAAGCTATAATAATGACAATTGAAATGAATTCACTGCATCCAAAATGGGGTGGTACCAGTTTGTTATCTGAGAAGCAAAGTAGTCCCAGTCAGTGGAAACCCCACAAAGGGTCAAGTGAAAAATAACCCACCTATAACTTTCTTTGGGTGGTATTCGGTGATTTTGGAAGGTTTAGAGCAGATAGGACCAGCCATTTTTGAGTTATAAGTGAACATCCATACAGACATTTCATTTTATGTAGGGAGATTAATATGTAAAATAATATCCTGCATCAAGCATAGAGCCCTAAATGAAGATCAGATGAGGATGGGATTATGGGGCAAAGTATTTATTGGGCAACCCCTGACTGCATGTCGCTGCGGTCGGGGACTGGCCCAGAGAGCAGCGAGCATAGTCCAGCCCGTCCCAAAGCTCGGTCTGGCCGTGCCAGGCTGCAGCCTCCCATGGCTGCTGTACTGAGTATAATGGCTCAAATAAGGAACTGGCTTTTGGGCTGGGATTACGGCTGGAAATCCTTTCGGGACCACCCCACATGGTGCCTCTTTGGCACCCGGGGACTCTCCTAGGGCCAGATTGTTCCAGATCTGTAAACCTGGGGGACATCACCACTAGCTGTCATGTCCAGCCAGATAAACAATGTTTCAATTATATCTGGGTAGTGTGGATGTCGGGTTGTTAAATTACCTGAAGGTTAAATCACTTGAGTGTGATTAGGTCTTTTTGGGTTTTTGGCTGCACCTCCAGAAATGTTATACATCTCATCCAGTGCACCAAATGCCCCGAGGGGAAATATGTTGGAGAAACCAAACAACAACCGTGCACCAGAATGAATGCGCACCGAAAATCCATCAGAGGCAAGAATCCCCAACTACCTGCGGGTGCTCCCTCCTCGCAGGAGGAGTCTCTCCCTCTCCGATCGCTCAGTTCTAATCTGCACAGGGGACTTACAAAACACCTTTCATAGACAAGCCTACGAACTTCACTTCATAAATCTACTGGAGACAAAAAACCATGGACTCAACATATACATTGGTTTTCTGTGACACATTACAACCTGCCTGACATCCAATGCACCGGGTACCTGCCTGATGGCCTCTCTTCTACCTTTTTACTCTATCACTGCACTGTCTCCCTTCAGCCTTTTTTTCCCTGCTCCCCTCCCCCATCCCTCCCTTCACTTTCTCTGCTTCACCTTTTTTTTTTTCTAATTCTACCTGTTTACATTTTTACTGACATCCTGCCACACTTTTAACTTCCTTCATTTCCTGGAGTCTCAGAACAGCAGAGACTCCCCCTGCCTGAAGAAGGGTGACTGCACCTGAAAGCTTGCCAAGAACCTTTTCCCAACTACTCAGTTGATCTAATAAAAGACATGGCATCTACTCAAAGACCCTTGCCTGCCATTAGGTGTTTCTGAACTTTTCAAATGTAGTCACTTGACTCCAAGACTTTCCCCCACCTCGCCCAGCACACAACTAGGGTCGGGGGTTGTGACTTTTTTCCATTGTCTCCTGTTCTGGTGACCCATCTTGCTGCTCTGGGCTTTGAGATCCTTCTGCTCATTTGCTGCTGAACTTTGGCTTATATCATATTAATTTTGAGTATCAAAAAGTTAGAATATGCCTTGGGAAGATGTAAGGGGAAGCACTGGCTATGAGGAGGATACAGTCAGTGCCTTCCTCCATGAATTGCCACAGTTAGAGAAAGAAGGTTACCAAATGGAGAAAGTCATAGAAACACAGTGACATTCAGAAAATGGCTCTGTAACTTCTGGCACAAGGGGGTTGAAATCTAAGACATTAAATATACAGCTTCAAAACAACGTTTGCCCCAGAATCTCAGCATCCTGCAGGGATCAGGAAACATAAGGTTTCCCCTTGAAGGCTGGCAGAAGCAAGATGCAGGGGTGGCCAGGAATACAGCTAGGCAGTGTGGAGAGCAGCTCCCTGCAGGTAAGTCCATGGGGGTGCAGAGGAAGTGGGGGGCAGATTGAAGCCTCCACTGTGAGGGAGGGAGTGGAGCAGAGGCTGGGGGCACCGCCCAGCCAAGTGCATGGGGCCAGGGCGTGAAGCAGGATGGAGCCATGAGTGACTCATCCAGGGGTTGCAGGGCATGTGGGGGGGGAAGCTCTCCAAAGCTGCGTTCACTCCCCCCTGGGGGAGCACATGACCCCTGAGATTTTTGTTCAGGGCAAGGGTCGATGTGGGCTGCCTGCTGCAAGCCTGGGGCTCCCCACCCTGCTGCCCTCCCCCTGGGAGCCCTGTGCCACCATGGTGAAGTGCCCCCTGCCCAACCACCAGCAGCTTGAGTAGCTGTGGCACAGAGTTGTAGCCCAGGGCTGCCAGGCAGACAATGGGTGCATAGGGCTGGTGCAGAGCTCCCAGAAGAAGAGCAGCAGGGTGGAGAGCCCTGAGTCTGTAGTGGGCAGCCCACATGTGCCCCTGGGCTGCTCAGCTCTCCTCTGGCCAAGCTGCTGGCAGAAGTGGGGGTGGGGATGAGGGCAGGCATATATCCCATCTTTACATTTTAAAAAGGTCACCATAGGTGCTGGGGTCTGGCTACTGCTGCCCTGGCACATATGGATCTGGGATCCCAAAGCAGTCGGAGAATCCACCATCCTCGTGATAGGTCCCATGGATGGCAGTGAAGAGCCCTGCCTGCTTCCCTCCCACCCCACTCTGCCCAAGGCCTGAGCATAGACTGGACCCAAGGACTTTGCCTGGCACTTAATGAGGAAGTAAACAGCTGCACCATGATTAGCATCCGGTTGGACTCTGTTTCTGAAAGCGGGAAGGGGCCTGTAAGCAAGGGAATCCCTAAACCCGTCCCCACCACTGCACGGGCCATGTGTCCCCTCCCATCGGTGCCCGGTGTCTGCTCCAACCCCTGCTGTCCTTAGCAGGGTCAGTCAGCCACTCCCTCCCCTAGTGCCCAGGGTCTCCTCCCTCCCCATGCGAGGGTCACTCACTCTTCCTGCTCTTGTCCCAGGCCACTCTCAGGGCTGCACCCAGGCTCACGTGCTCCATGCAGCAGGTGTAATTGTGGTTCCTGCTGGGATCAATCTTGATGGTGGCCCAGGTCTGGTAATACCCATCTGCACTGGGAATGACTCCTGAGCAGGTTGTCGCCTGGGTCTGCGCCCCTTGACAACAGCCGTGTCTTTGGGGTAGAAGCCGTGGATCCGACAGGACAGGTTGGTGAGTCTGTCCCAGGATGATGGCCTCTCTCTCTCGCCTGTCCCTTGGGGTGCTCTGGGAGGAAGGAGACACCCATTAGAGCAACTGCCCCTGCTGGAATATTGGGCCTGAGATCCCTGCCAGGAGGCCGGGCTGGGCCCCTGCGCTGGGCCATACAAAGCCACCTCCACTGGTTATTTCAGTCAGGAGCAGACAGTGTCGTGGCAGGAGCACAGGGGACAGGAGACACAGCAGCACTGGGCTCGGGGGCTGCGGGAACAGGGTCCAATACAACGATACAGCAGATCTCTTGTTCTCAGACACACGGCCAGGGTACAGACACCCCATGTGCTCTTCCCAGCTGGGGGAGGGGAGGCTGACCAGGGCAAGGACAAGGCACAGTGAATCCCATGGCAGCACTGGGGTTTTGCCCATTGGCTGGACTGAGATGCAATGCTCCCCCCACCAGACACAGGGGGTGAGGTGGGTGTTCCCCAGGGGGTGCCCTGGTCAGTGCTGCCCTGGGTGGGTGACACCAGGACTCACTGCTCTGCAGCGCTGCCTTCCCGTGCTGCAGGTACTTCCGCAGCACCTCGATGCAGGTCTCCTTCAGCTAGCCTCTTGCCACATGAAGGTGGGTGTGATCCTTATTCCACCTTTGCTGGGCCTGGGCCTGTGTTGAGACTGCTACACTGAAGCACCTTTTCAGGTCATAGCTGGTGAAGTCTCCCCCACTGTAGCCAAACTGCATGTAGCCTCCAGCACAGCCGTCTTCACCATGCTTACAGCTGCACATGACACCCTGAAACACAGACACACACCCAGGCCCTGGGCCCAGACAGCAGGGCCGCAAAGCGCTGCCAGGCTGAGCAGGGGCAGAGATAACTTCACGATGGGAGTAGCTCTGGGACAGCTTGGGGGCTCCACTCACAGAGAACAAGGCTGCGAGGGCAGAACCGTGGCCCACACGCACCCTGGGAACCCAGGAGCCCAGGGCTGGGGCGGGGGGTGGGGGTGGGAATGAGCCCCTGGAAAGGAAAGGGCAAGGTCAGCAGAGCAGGAGGCAATGTGAAACCAGCCAGGGCGAGTCCAGGTTGGAAAGCAGAGCAGCGTTTCTCCTCGCAAGAGCAACACAGGACTGGCAGAGCAGCAGAAGCAGCGGGAGCAGAGCCCGAGCGGTGGATACTGCGGCTGCTCACAAAGCAGGGACTGGACTCTGCAGCCCCGGAGGTGCTCCCCAGGGCTGTGTCCCATTCAGCCCAACCCCTGCTCTGCCCCCCAGGAGGTGACAGGCCTGGTCCCTGCACCCCACAGCTCCCATTGCACGGATGTCTGAGTATCCACGGCCACTGCCCCACCACGGCCCCCACACGCCCGGGGGGCCCGGTCCTTCTCCCCCAGGATTCTCAACTCCTGCTTTCGCCTCCTCCTGCCTCCCTCCCCCTTTCCCCTCTTGTCCCTTTCTCTCCACCCTCCAACACCCACTCCCATCACCTGGTCCTTTTATGCCCCCCAAGACACTTCCACCTCGCTCTCAACCCTGGTGCCCACACCAGATTCTCTAGGGACCAGCAGCCCCTTTACTGCACTCCTTCCCCATACCAGGACCCCTCTGACCCTTCAACCAACTTCCCCCCCGAATCTAAGCTTCCCCCCCATCAAGCCCATCTCCTTGCCTGTTGTGCCACCACCTTTCCTCTGTGCCCCCTCCCCATTTTGCCCCAAGTCCTGGCCTCTGCTTGCTCAGCTCCCTCTAGGAGCAATGGTCTGTGTCTGGCTGAGCACGGAGCATGACAGCAGCATCAGAGCACAGGGCACAAGGGACAGCAGCCCCAGGGAGGAGAGTTGCTGAAGATTTTGCAAGCAGCACTGAGGGGTGGGAGATGGTAGGGGCATGGGGAACAGGCCCGGAAAAGGAGAAAGCACCCACCCAAGGCAAAGGGGCTTCAGGAAGGGTGTGGGTGGGGGGGCAGGAAGAGAAGTCTGCAGCAGGAGGAGATGCCCATCCCCTCTCTGGGGGCACGGGGCAGGGAGGCTCCCTCCCCTGTGTGGGCTGGGGAAGGGCAGAGCAGGGGGCTCCAGCCAGACCCTGCAGCTGGCACAGGGGAGGACCTGGCCCCCCTCGCCTGGCTGTCCTGGTGCCTGACACCAAGTTGCTCACCAGTGCCCTGGAAGGGGGCAGCCCCCACTTCCTTGCACATGGGGATGGGGTCTCTGCCATGACTGGAGGGGCCGGGACCTTCAAGGGCCCCGCACAGCGCAGGAGAGGAGAGGAGAGGAGAGGACACTTGGACGGAAGTACTGGGGGCTGCACAGTGGGGGTGAGCAGCACAGCCCAAGGCAGCTGCAGCCCCACAAGGAGCTCTGGGTTAGGGGGGCAGTCTCTGCTCCTGGCCCTGAACACCTCCAGCTGGTGACAGGACAGGGACCAGAGAGGTCATGCCTTCCAGCCCCTCAGGCCCGCCCCCCTGCCCTGGGCAAGAGGCGTGGGCAAGGGTCTGTCCCTGAAGGCTGCAGTGGAGCTACCAAACCCCTCCCTGCCTGGCCTCCTCCATGGGTCAGAGGCAGAACAGGCCCCTTGCCTCCCACGCCCCCCAGCCCTTGTCCCCCCAGTGTGATGGATCCCCCTCAGCTTCCCTCCAGGTTAGGCGAGGGTGGACTAGGGGCCAAGGCCTGGTCTCCAGAGCCAGGGAGGGCCTGGCTGTCACTGTGGGCTATAAACTACATGGCCCCTCCACCCCATCACCCCCTGCTTGGGCCAGGCCTGAGAGAAAGCTGTCAGTGGTGCAGGGCTCAGGGAGAATTGGGGGGTTGGGGGTGCAGTGGGGAAGTGTGAGGGGGGCGATGAGCCAACCCCCTGTGCCCCCTCCTCCCCAGTACATCAGGACAGCTGTTTCCCTCCTGCCCCGTGAGGTGACAGCCTGGGGAGTGGGGGCAGGGAGGCCCAAACCAGAGTCTGGTGCACCCATGGGCAGGGTGGGGAGCCAGACCCCATGTTGGGGGCAGAGGTGTCAGCCCCTCACCCCCAGGCCAAGCAGCTGGGCTCCGGGCTGTGTGAGGTGACAGGGACTGGGGGGGAAGGAGCCCCTTTAGCCCCAGGCTGGGCTGGGGACAGCCTGGGGGGAGTGGGGAGTGACTGCTGCAACCGCAGCCCCCCAGGTTGGATGAGCCACACGTTGAGTGTTGTTAAGTTTATCCTGGAAGTGTCTGATATGTTCAATAGCTGGTCGGTGAGGTTAATTCACATTGAAGGGTATTTGATAATCATGGTCATTAGTGTCTAAAGGGACCATGGACATTTGGGGGCTGTTTCTGGGGGAGTGCTGGGTATTGGCTGTTTGGGGTTATACAAGCTGGGGATTGGCACCCGGGGAATTAGATAAGGATTCATTCTTTTTTATTATTCCTTTGTTCCTTTAGGAACCCAGTAGTATCAGTTTTCCCAGGTTTCTGGGTGGAGGTCTTGAGCCCCAAACCCCCCAAATTGGAGCCTGGCCCTTTTAGCATGGTCAGAAGGATTACAAGTAGGTTGGGCACAAGTGGGTGAAATGTGAGGGGCACTGCTCGCCCTGTTTCGTGGAGAAAGGAGGTGCAGGGATGTAGACGAGGTCTACAAAGGTGGCAAAGTCTGCAGGGATTGTATCTCCGTGAAGAGAGGGAGAGAGGCAGAGAGAACGGCCGTCTGTGCTCCTTAGGGAGGGAGGGCAGGCTGGCCTCGGGGATTTGTCTCCGGACGAGAATTTTAGTGGTGTTTGTCCCACAAAATGTTTCTCCCAAAGGATGTTACTTGTAGGCTCTGCCAGGCCATCAGGGACACCTTGCTGTGGGGAGGCCGTCCAGCATCCCCAGTGCTCACAGGATAAGCACTGATCTGTTGTCCCGTGTTGAGGTGTTAAGACATGCATGTGTTTGCCAACTCTTCTTAAAGCCAGGGGAGTCGGACTCACCATTTTTGCACACCTGGTCCTGGCAACACTGATATGGGTGTCAATAATTGATCTAATGCTGTTGGATCCATCCAGCTTCACCTACAAGGGGCCTTTGGATGGTGTACTAGCAGGCAGGTTGGAGCGCAAATGCCGTCTGGGGTTGGGGAGAATCAACTCCTTTACTTCCAGTTAGGAGCCGGCTCTGTAAGCCTGAGTTTCCTCTGGAGTCTCTTCACATGGCATGAAGCCTCATTCATGCAGGTTTAGATTAGCTGAATCCGGGCATCTTCAACCAGGGCATGTGGGCAGGGGAGGGCTCTGCTGTAGGAGAGAGGCACCGCACTTGATTTCTGCAGATGGCATGATCTGGGCTTTGTTGCTCTGTTCTGGCCTGGATACCTGCAACCTCAGCCCCCGTGGGCCTAGTGTGGAACAGGGGGAAGCAGAGAGGGTCTCGGTTCCCAGCTCGAGGCAAATCTATAATGTTAAAGTTCAAAGTACCACAAGCTGCCCACTTTGGGGAAGTCTCTCTCTCTTCGGTTGTTCTTTGAAGATCAAGATGTTAGGTAGGTAATTGCCCACGCCCAGCGGCGATGCATAGGGAGTGCGCGGTAGTGCACACTGCTGCACCCCGTGACAGCAGCGTTCCCGGGCAGGCGAGAGCACTGGTGCCCCTCCTGAGAGCGCTGGCTGGGGAGTGCACCAGGAGAAGCGGTACCCCCGCAGCCCACCCCACCAACCCGGAGGTGCCAGTGGCTCTCGGGTGCCAGGTGCAGGTCAGCAGGATGGGTCGTGGGGCGACTGCCCCCCTGACTCAGGAGGCACCAGTCAGTCGCCCATGCTCACGCCGGTTGCAGGCCCACTGGTGACTAATCAGTCCAACTGCAGAGAGGCAATCCTGCTGCAGCCGTTCCACATGTGTAGCTGACTGCTGCTGCATGAGCGTGGAGCTTTCCTCCTCCTCCTCGATGCTGGCTCTGCACAGACATTTGAAGAAGGCTGTTGCCTTTTTTGCTTTGGAGCCAGGAAGGGAGATGGGGGGAAGGTACAAATGAGCCTTCTTGCTCTGTTCCCCTTCGACTCCCTCTCAGTGAGAGGGGATCTTGGGAAAGGTGAAGCTGGTTTGTGACTAATTCCTCACTCTGCCTTTCTCTCTGCTCTGCTGTCCTTGTTTGTCCTCCTTGGCTGCCAGGTGCCTGTTCCTATGCCAGCCACTGCTTCAGCCCACGCCCCAGCCCACGCTTCTCTGTGCCACAAACCTGAGCTGCTCCCTGGCCCTGCGGCTCATCCCTTGGTTGCTATGGAGAGCGAGGACCACCCTGACCAGTCCCACGGCACAGTGTGGGATGAAGGCTGGATGGAAAAGTCCCTCTGGGACTGACTGACTGCTCTTTCCCACCGGCCCCAGCTCTTTTCACTCTGCAGTACCTCCTGCCGGCAGTGTCAAAGTCTCTGCAGGGCTCTGTGGACAGCAGCTCCTTGAGGGCTGCGACAGCAAGGCCCAGCATATGCCAGCAGGCCCTGGATGCCTCGCCCGAGCTCTGGGAGAGCAAGAACTGTGTCCACGAGCTGGTGCAGGGCTGCCTCTGTGGCGAGGTCCGCAGCCTCCTGCCCCTCTACGGCTAGAGTCAGAGCGGGCCAACCCGGTAGCCAGGACCAGAGGTGGGGGAGAGCCTGCATTCACCCGGGGGCTTGGTGGCACCCTGGAGTGGCCTGCGCCTCCCTTGCTTTAAGCCTATCCGAAGGAACAGCCAGCCCAAGTCAGAGCCGCGGCCTGGCCCGACCTGGCCCACGGCGGGTCCCTTGGGTGGGGGGGACACCCCAGATCAGGTGGCCCTGAGGGCTGAGTGCCCGGAGCATCGTGTAGCTGGGTGTGCACCAGCCCCTCTCCTCCCGGGGGGAGAGGGCAGAGGCAGGGGTGACTGGTGCCCCCTGCATCTGGAGGGGCACAATTCGTGGGCGGGCCCAGGGGTGGGCCAAAAGCCCTGTATCCACTCCTACACTTCTGTGCTGCGGCTTCGTGCCTCCCCCCAACATGCCACCCGCCCGCACGACCAAAACATTGCCCCATCCTGAGTGGTACTGGGGGCCAATCTTGGGGGGGTGGGCAAGTGCCCCCTCCCATCTCCCCTCACCAGTTGCCTGTGGAGAGTGGAAGTGTCCATCGCCATCCCAGGCAGCCTGGGCTCTGGGGCCTGCAGGTCCAGGGAAGGGGATACAACCAAGGCACTGCCAGGACCACAGCTAGTGCAGCGCGGACCGGCAGTGGGAGGTGTGTTGGGGGAGCGACCCAGGTTGGAGCAAAGCCGGCTCAGTACCTGCCCGATGTGCTGTTCTCAAAAGACCAAGGAGTTAAGCTTACAGAACAATAAAGTTTGCTTATTCAGAGATCCCTCTCAGCCTGCCCCTCTGCACGTCCAACACGGCTCCCTCCTCTCTCTGCTGGGCTAGTTTAATAACGTATACATAGGCAGAAAAGGTTCTTTGGGCAAATCTGATCTCTTTTATTAGACCAACTTAAATAGTTGGAAAAATTCTTTCTTGCCAGCTTTTGGGCACAAACACCCTTTGACAGGCTGAGGAAGCATCTGCAGTTGGTGTGTGCTCTTCCTGGATGGCGTGGTAAAGAATCAAAGAAGAGCACAGACCTAGTATAAATACGTCCTCAGCCTGACGAAGGGTACTTGTATCCGAAAGTTTGCAAAGAAGAATTTTTCCAACTATTTCAGTTGTTCTAATAAAAGACATCAGATCTACCCAAAGAGCCTTGTCTGCCTATGTCCTTAGACCAACATAGCTACAGCCTGTACCACTGATAACTTATACATACCATTCTTAAAAGTATCCACGCATCTTCCCCTTTACATGTAACGTGTCTCCATATAATACTAACATTGGAGGTTTAGTTCAACCCATAGTTAAAGCACATTTTAATGGGTCTCTGTTAGTCTTGGTGTTGGTTTTTTAGCTCTAAGTGATCTTCTCAAATTCTCTGTACTCTCAATCCTTATTGGTTCAATTCTTTAGTTTCCTTGTTCAGATGTCTCCACTTTTCTCTCATTTTTCAATCTTCTTTGTAGTTTCTTCTTGCTTTCTTGTTAGTTCTGTTTCCTTTGGTGAATCTCATGATTGCTGCTTCTGATGCTGCTTCTTCTTTCCCCTTTATAAGCTGCAAGTGTCCTTCTGTTCCTTCTTAACACCTGTCCTTCTCGTGTGACTACTTTGTAGGATCTGGGGGAAACTAGTGCTTTTTGTTTCCTCTTTGTCCAGCTGAAATAAGCTTGTGCACTTGTGGTAACTCCCGGGAACCCCTGTCATAGTAGTTTTTGTTTGAGTTTGATGATTTTTTTAATGTTTTCATGTTTTGTTTTTCACTCTGATGAGCATCACCCACAAGGTTTGGCAGGCTGGTTTTGAGTTTCTTGTTAAACAGCATCTCTGCTGGGGACAATCCATGTTTCATGGGCATTGCCCTGTAATTTAAGAGTGACAGGTAAGTATCGGTGTGTGAATCTGTAGCTTTTTTCAACAATTTCTTCAGTATTTGTACTTCATTTTCCACCAGACCTTTGGATCGTGGGTATCTAGGACTTCAAGTGCTGTGATGGAATCCATATTTGTTTGCAAACTCTTTAAAATCAAGACAATTGAATTGAGGTCAGCTGTCTGTTCTCACAACTTGTAGAATCCCACAAAAACATTTGAAGCGAGTTATGACATGGGCTGCTGTTGTGCTTTCGAGCAATGCACTTTCAGAGGAATGAGAAGAATACTCCACCATTAATACATATTTTTTTCAATGCCCACTTGATACCATGGAGTTACGGGCTCCTTCATGACCATCATGGGCGCTTTTATTTGTGCTGATCTGTACTTTAGGCACATTGTACAAACCTTTACAGCATCTTTTATGTCATTATTTATGTTGGGCCAACATAGAGCACCCCTTGCTCTCCTGTTGCATTTTTCAGCGCCTAGATGCCCCTCGTGTATTTTGTTTAGCACTGCTGGAACAACAAGTTGTGAGCCTTTGAACAAAATGCCAATATTGAGAGCTGTTCCTTGAACTGAGAGTAGGGGCTAGGTATATGTTTTCCAGGCTAAGCAGCACAAATTGCTGTGATCACTTTTTGCAATGTGGTGTCCCGAGCAGCAGCTTCTGCAATTAGTGCCCACAAGTTATCTGTGATAGGAATCACTCTTTTAATTAGATTAACATGTACTATGTCTGAGTCTGGCATTTTCCATTGTATCATATGCTCTGGACAATGTATCTGTAGCTGACCATTGTTTCTTCAAGCAATTCTCTTTGGCCTGTGCTTGCCTGCTTCACAGTGATGTCCTCCTTTATATATTGTTTATGTGTTGCCTTAGGGTTTTACAGTCTTGTAATCCTGCCTAGTTCAGTGTGTTCTGTTTTCCCCTGCAGCTTCTGCAGCCTGGCATCTGTTATCTCACCCACTTGGCACATTCTAACTTACTTTCCCAAATTAAGCTCAGGATCCTCTAGCAGTCTTTTCCTGAGGTTTGTATCCTTTATATCCTATATTATTTGGTCTCTGATCACGGACTTTTTTAGATCTCCAAAGTTGCATGTCTAGTTCAGCAGTCTGAGGTCACTGACAAACTCCTCTATTGTCTCACATTCTTTCTTCTGTCTTGTGTGGAAATGGTACTGTTCACAAGTTTCATTTTGTTTGGGTATGTGTAACAGAGAACCTGGGGCTCTCTGTTCCTTTAAGACGAAAAGCAGCCCACACAGGGAGCTCTGCAGGCTAGGCAGGGCACCCAGTTGCAGGTTGCCAGGGCAACAAGCTAATGGATAATTACTAGCAAGTACCTTCAGGTGGTCAGCTGATCAGATGCAGGCAGGGCCCAGGGAACATATAAGCCCAAGGCTGGGGCTGGCAGGGGGAGTCTCTCCCTGGCTGCCACAAGGGAAAGAGCTCCTGTCCAGGGGAACCTGGGATACTGGGGTAGTGAAGGTTTATACTCTTAAACAGGAAGAAGGCTGCTGCAGGTTGTTATCTATGTTATAGCCCAGGGGCTTGTGTTTATGTTCTGTTTATACAGTGGACTGGGATGAGGCTATAATGGGAGGAGGAGGCTTCATTAGTGCCAGTGATGGCACAGCCACAGAGGGGCTGGACAGCCCAGCACCAGTGAGGGCATAGCTGTAGAGGGGCTGGAGAGCCTGGCGCCAGTGAGGATACAACCACAGAGGGGCCAGGGGCTGGCAGGCAAGGGCAGGGGTCAAGTGAATGGAAAGGACAAACAAAGCTAGTGCCTCAAAGTCAGATCTGGTTCAGCGGGTCTAGGCTAGAAGGCCTAGCTAGATAAAAGGGGAGAAGGCTGAAGCCCCAACAGAGGGGCTACATACCTGTAACACCTGCAAGGCATGGGGCATGGTAAAAAGGAGGTTTTGGACCTTAAGTCTCTGGGTGCCCAGCTGAGCACAGTTGACTGTAGTGGCCCAGCCAAGGGCCTGTGACTGTAGAGGCCCAGCCAGTGCGACTGAGGCCTTGCAAAAGGCCATGGGCAGCCTCCCTATTTATTTATATAACATCAAGGTGTAGTGAGCGAGATAGAGGGGCACCCTAGTGTGGGAGTGGGGGCACGGTCGCAGAGCCACCTAAGGACATCGTGGCCACCCCTGGGATCCTGACCTGTTACAGCATACAATATTCCTCAACCTTTTTTATTCATTTGCCATAGCTTTTCTGTTCTTCTGACAGTTGTAGGCTATTATAGCGAGACAGAACTTCTGGGCCTGCTATGTTTAAAAAAAATAGCTACCTTGAGAGGGTCTTCCCTCTCTGCAGCTCCACTGGCCACCCTATATATGGTGAAGCTCTGCTTCAATTTCTTCCCGTTTTCTGCTGCATTGCTGGACCGCTTTAACTCCCCTGGAAGTCTGAGAAAGTGCATTTTTCTATCATTCTTCACACCCACTCCTGGTACCTTATGTTGTTCTCCAAAGACATATGTAAAATGTATACAGACATATGTTAAATGTATGCAGCGATAATGCCTGTTTATTCGGAGGGCCCTGGTTTCTTCCTCTCTCTGCTGGGCAAGTGTAACAACTTATACATAACACTGCTCAAGGTATCTACACAACCTGCTACATCTCCCGTGTCTCATTCCCACAGCTGAATGATGCCCAGGGGAGCCTGCACCACTTCCCAAGGAGCCCACAGAAAAGGAGAGAGCAGCACAGAGCAAGTGCTGCAGCCCATTCTCTCCTTCCAAGCACTTCACTTTAGGCATGATTTTGCCAAATCAAAGTGCCTTGTTCTGGGACAGCAAATACCTCATGTGTGACATTAAAACTGCTTGGCTGTGGGTGGGCAGGGTGGGGGCAGGGGGAGCTGTGGACATTGCTTGTTGTGGGTTTTGAACATTGCTTGTTTGTAGCAAAAGGAAAAAAAAGGCAAGGTGACATGGTCTTGGAAAGGCGTCTTAGAGCAGGGAAATGAGCAGGGCTTGCATGAATCAGTGCCCTGCAGCTCCCTTCTCTCTCTCTCTCTGTCTCCTATAAGATAAACTTCACAGTGTCTGTTTGCAGGGACTAAGCTGCTGCTCAGCTTGTGCAGCTCCGGCTTGCCCAGCGCACAGCGCCTGCTCTCTGCATCCTGGGGGTGACACCAGGACAAGGCTGTCCACAAGGAGACTCACATGGGTAGCACCATCAGGGCATGGGCAAACCAGGATAAGGGGAACTGCTTTTATCTAACCTGGTGCCCAGATGGCTGGACACCGTGCTGCTGTTGTGGATGCCAGGCTGCACCGGGGCATCAGCTGCTCGGTGCCGGGTGTGCAGAGGAGGCCTCGCTGGGCAGGGGCAGCCCCACATACTCTGACATTTTGCACTGATCTTAGGTCCAACAGACACAACTTTCTTTCCTCCTCTCCCTTTTCCTTTCCTTCTGTTTGTGGGTGGGGGAGGTGGGGCTGGGTGGAGAAAGTCTAACATTGTCAAATCTTCGTTAGAGAAGAAACGTGCACATCTGGCAGCTTGGGGCTATTTCAGTACATGAGCTTTTCTCCCCGCCCCCCATCCTGTCTGGAGGCTTCTCGCTGGGGCCGGGCTGGGGCTGTGACTGGGCCAGGACGCAGAGCGGGGCTGGGGGCAGTGGGAGGTGTTGGGGGCTGGAGCTCTCTCCTGGCAGCACGCTTGTCCCACCTCATCCCATCCTGGCGAGGCCTTTCTGAGCCTCCTGCTGGCAGCAGCCCAGCCACGTCCTGCGCCCAGACTGGGCGCATCCTCCAAGGTCCCCGAGCGCCGGGAAGGCGCCTGCCTGCTGGCAGCGGGGTCCGTGGGAGGGCAGGACCCCTCGTGCTGCTGCAGCTGTCCCCGACACGGGCTGTATTCCAGCGGTGGGATGCAGCGGGTCGGGGAGCTTGGCGCAGGGGAGTGGGAGGCAGGACACCTGGCTTCTCTCCCAGCTCTGGGCGCGAGCTGGGGTCCGGTGGGTTAGAGCAGGGCCAAGGGGGCCAAGCACTCCCAGTGCAGATCCACCTGCCAGACCTGGGCCAGAACAGAGGTCGACGCCAACAGCAACCACAGCTGCACCTGCTCCGTATGCGGAGCACGTGAGCATGGATGCTGGATCCCTGCGCGTGCCCTGCACACGCGTAAGTGACCCTGCACGGGGCCGGGCACGAGTGGAGGGAGGGGCTGACTGACCCCTGTGACCTTCACCTTTACATCCAAGCCAACATGGCTGCTTTTATTTCTTATTTCGTGCCTCTCAGTTGCTGCCGAGATGCAGCTTCTCTGCTGGAAAAGACGGCAAACTTGCAAAAGGAGGGAAGAATAAGGGTGCAGGTTGTGGTAGTCGTGTTGCTCTAAGGACAGCGGCAGCCCAGGTGCTTTGGCTGAAGCTGACCTCTTTTATTAGAGGAACTCAAATAGTTGGGGGGGGAGATTTCTTACCCAGCTTTTGGGTTTAAAAGCCCCTCCGCCAGGCTGAGGAGGCCTCAGCAGCTCTTCTTGGATGGAGCCGGTTCAGCCTCCCACCCTCGGCCTGGCAGGGGGATTAACCCGGAGGCGCGGGGAAAGCCCCCCCGCGGCCGAGCGCGGCTGGTAGAGGATCGGGCTCGCGCGGCCGCGGGACGAGTCAGCCGCGGGGAAGCTCCGGCTCCGGCGGCGGTGTCGGTGTCGGTCCCGCCGCTGCGGGCAGACACGTCTCCGTGCCCCCCGCCCCCGTCGGGCTTCTCGCGCCCGCCCCGAGCCCCCGCGAGCCCCGCCCCCCGCGTGGAGCCGCCCCGGGCGTCACGGCGTGTCGGGCAGGGCCAAGCCTCGCGGGTCGCTCGGCGCGGGCCGCGTGCTCGGCGCTGTCCAGCCGGCGCTAGCTCGGCTCTGCCGGCCCGCACCATGGCCGGCTGCGGGGCGCCGTGCGGGGCGGGCGAGGAGGTCCGCACCGGGGTGAGTAGGGGCCGCGCTGGGGCTGCTTCAGGAGCCAGAGGAGCCCCCTCCCCCCACGGGGCAGCCCCCCGCCCCGGGGGGCTGCGGGCACCGGGCGCTGCGGGGGGGGCGCGGGTCGGTCCGTCCCGTCCCGCCCCGCCCCGCCCCCCGCGCGGCCCCGCCGCCGCCGCTTTCGCTTTCCCTTTCCCTCGGCGAGCTCCGGCCCGGGGGGGGGGGGCGGGGGCGCTGTCCGCCCGCCGCCCCCTCCCCCCGCGCTGACCCCGGCCGGGCCGTGTCCTTCCCCAGACCACCATCATGGCGGTGGAGTTCGACGGCGGGGTCGTGGTGGGCTCCGACTCCCGCGTGTCTGCGGGGTAAGTGCCGGGGCGGGGCGGGCGCGGTGACGCCCGTTGCGTGGCGGGCGCTCAGAGGCGATGCGGGGTGGGCGGCCGTGTCCGGCCGGGACAGGCGAAGCTCGGCAGGGCCTGCGGCGGGACCGGCCTCGTCCTGGGTCGCACCCCGTGCGGATTTCCATTCTGGCGGGATGCCTCTCCGTGGACGTCTCCGCCAGCGCCACGGGCCCGTGGGGCACCTGGCGGAGCCAGTGGGCACGGAGCAGCCCTGGCCCCAGAGCGGGCAGACAGGGCGAGGGGGTGAGGCCTGCCCCGCAGCCACAGCCTGGCCCCGGTGGCGCGTCCCCGTGCCAGGGGGCTGGAGAGCGTGAGGCCAATGGTGGCAGTGGTGGTGGGGCCCTCAGGCAGCCATTTTGTGTCCTGTCCCACGAAGACCTCAGCACAAAATGGCTGCTGGCACCCCAACAGGACCATGGACAAGATGGAGCGGGGTCTGGGGCCTGGTCTCCAGAGCCAGGGAGCGCCAGGCCGTCACCCTGGGCTATATGCTAGATGGCCCGCTCCACCCTGTCACCCGCCTGCAGCAGGGGGGCTGGGACAGAGCGTCTGTGACGTGCGGCTTGGGGGCACCAGGCTGGCAGTTCCTTCTGCCAATGCCACCTTGGTCAGGGCCGATGCCCGCCTGCTGCTGAGCTCACCCGCCTCCTCCCGGGGCAGAATAGCCCCGGAGCTGCCCTGCTCCCCTCCCGGTTCTGCCCCAGGGGTGCAAGAACGGCAGTTTCTCAAGTTTGGGGGGAGGGCTGGGGGGGGAGGTCCTGCTTCCAGGTGTCATTCAGGGGAGAGCAGGGACCAGATCTTTTCTGGTCCTGGGAGCAGGTGCTTATATCTTTTCCCTACCTGGGGGAAATAAAAAAGAAAGGCAGTTCCTGCATCTCGTTTCAGAGCTGGGTACGGGGCATTTCCTTTAGAGGGAGGTAGGGTCTGGGGCGCAGACTCGGCTCCAGAGAAGGGGGCATTGGGGTGCGCTCTAGGAAAGGTGGGTGCCAAGGTTTGGGGGGCGAGGACAGGCTCTGAGCATTACTGGAGAGCTCATCCAGGGGCAGGCCCGGCTGGGGCGGGGGTGTTTGCACTCATGTTTGCCGGGTCTCTCCCCAGGGAGGCCGTGGTGAACCGGGTCTTTGACAAGCTGGCTCCACTCCACAAGCGCATCTACTGTGCCCTCTCCGGCTCCGCGGCCGACGCTCAGGCCATCGCTGACATGGTGCATTACCACTTGGAGCTGCACAGGTAGGGGTGGGCAGAGCAGGGCTGGACCCAGCAGGATGGGATCCGTGTGCCCCAGTTGCCCCAGTCGAGCTCTGGTGCCTTCCCCCCACAGCATGGACATGGATGATCCACCTCTGGTCCTGGCAGCTGCCACCCTGGTGAGGGGCATCAGCTACAAGTACAAAGAGGAGCTCTCAGCCCATCTCATGGTGGCCGGTTGGGACTGCAGGAAGGGAGGGCAGGTGAGGCTGGGACAGGGCTGAGGGGGCAAGTGGAGGAGTCTCGGTGCAGCTCAGACCCCCAGATGAGGTTGGGCCCGTGTGTGACCAGAAGCTGCGCAGACTGGGATCGGGGCCTCTGTTGTGCCCACATGGTCCCTGCCCAGTTCTTTGCAGTTCTGCAGAGCAGCAAAATAGAGGGGTGGTGAGAGACCTGGGCCCAGAGAGGGGCAGGGGCAGGCTGAGCCCGGGGTCAGCCAGCAATGCTGGGCAGAGACTCCCTTCCTGCCGACACACGTGTGACCCATGATCCCCCACCCCCTCCACCCTCCAGGTACACACACATTGCTCTCCCAGCACCCCACACCGGGGCAGCAGCTGGCAGCCGGGGCCAAGACCCCAAGGGCTGGGAGGTGGATCCAAGACACCTGCCAGATTTGGGCCCAGGCACTTGGCATGTTGGGCACAAGGGTCTCCGTGGCCGTGGCTGAGTCCCTGGTGCTGTGCCACTGGCTGCAGATAGACTAGGGTCACCTCTTGCTTCTCCCACAGGTATACGGCACGCTGGGGGGCATGCTGACCCGCCAGCCCTTCGCCATCGGGGGCTCTGGCAGCTCCTACATCTACGGCTACGTGGATGCTGCCTACAAGCCAGGGATGAAGCTTGAGGAGTGTCAGCAGTTCACCAAGAACGGTACCTGCTCTGGCCAGGGGTCACTGTGGCCTGGCTCAGGGTGTGGGGTAGGGGAAGGGGCAAGGGTCCTTCTCCTCCAAGGGGGTGGTTAACTGACCCTTCATCTCCCTGCCTCTTCCCCCCAGCCATAGCTCTGGCCATGAGCAGGGACGGCTCCAGCGGGGGGGTCATCTATCTCATGACCATCACCAAGGCAGGCGCGGAGGAGCAGGTGTTCCTGGGCGACGACATCCCCAAGTTCTACGACGAGTGACCTCTGTGCTGTGCCGCCTGGCACTCCCAACAATAAAACCTGGAAGAGAGGAGCAGAGCTGCATGTGCCCATCTGTGCCCAGACTCTGGGGCTGGGGTGGGGCTGGGGCTGGCTGGCGGGAATCAGCCCCGAGCCAGGAGACGTTAGCAGGAGGGATTTGTAGCCTGGTGCCCTTGAGCCCCACGCTATGGACAGCTGCCTCTTAGCCCACCCTGCAGCAGGCCTGGCCCGGGCATGGGGTGATGGGCTGGGGGGGTGATATAGTATATAGCCTGTGGTGATGGCCTGGCCCTCCCTGGGACTGGACACCAGGCTGCAGACCCTGCTCCGTTTTGTCCATGGTCCCACCATGGTGCAGCTATTTTGTGCCCTTCAGCCTGCACAGGACAGGGCACAAATTGACCACGTGAGCAGACCCTTCCTCACCACCACCATCACTACTGCTGTTGGGCTCATACTCCCCAGTCACCCTGGCAGGGGGATGAGTTGCTGGGGACAGGCCATGGGGCTGTGACTGGAAAGCAGGGCCTCAACCCCCGCCAGCTCCCCAGGGTGCCCCATGGAGCGCAGCCCCTGGCACTGGGGCAAGGGTTACGCGAGAGCTATTGGGCAGCTCTCTCCTGTCCATGGCTCAGAGCTAGGGGGTCTGTGATTAACACTGAATTGACACTCTGCACCAGAGCCTGGCCCAGTGGGGCCAAGCAGGGAGGAGGCCGGGTCCCGCGGCTGCCGTGGCCAGGCTCGCTGTGCTGGGTCCCATCACCTGGTTGTGCCTTTTTGTCTGGGCCAGGCCAGTAGTCACCTCTGGCAGGTCCTGCCGAGGCAGCAGCTCCCTTTGCCACCCCGGGCAGTGCTTTCCCTCCTCTCTCAGGGTTTCTGGGAAGTGACAGAGTCCCTGACTGGCCACGCCTAGCTGATTTTCCTGGTGTTTCCAGCGTGGGTGCATGGTCACAGGGTGCAGGGCTATGGCCCAGCCCCCTGGGCTGGCACAGGCTCCAGCAGGCATTACCTGCTCCAACACAGGCTGGCACCAGAGCAGGAGGGAGGGGTCCCTACACAACCTGGGTGGGTGGGACACCCAACAGAAGCCCCCACAGGCCGGGTGTTGTGGTTCGGTTAGGGTAGTGAGAAGCGTGGACCTCCAGGGGTGGGGGTAGGACAAAGGACCATCACCTGCACGTACAGACCTGGGGTTGGGGTTAGGGTTAGGGCCAGGGCCAGGCTTAGGGTTCAGGTTAAAGCTAGGCCTAGGCTTTAGGGTTTGGGTTAGAGTTAGAGTTAAGTCTAGGTTTAGGGCAGGGGCGAGCAAAATATGGCCCACAAGCCAGATCTGTCCCACAGAGGGATTTTAACCAGTCCGTGGCAGGGGGCAGCCTGGGCCTTGGCGCGTGCAGTCAGCCCTGCTACCCCAGGTGGGCAGTGGGGCTAGGGCAACGTGGCGGCTGGACTTGCTTCCCAGAAGCCCTGGTGGCAGTGGCTCCTTCCGGCTGCCACCGCGTGGCTTGGCTCCTGGGCCTGTCCCGTCTGCCCGCACCCGGCGCGGGGGGTGGGGTGTGCGTGGGCAGGGCGTGCAGGAGGGGGCTGCGGGCAGGCGGGGAGGGTGTTCGGGAGCGGGCCGGGGGGTGAGGCCAGGATCACGGGGTGGGATCGTGAAGCAGTGACGGCGTGAGGCTGGGCCCGGGGCCAGGGCCGAGACGCGATTCCCTGCCCGCACGCCTCTGCCACGGGCACCGGGTGTGTGTGCGGGGCGTAGGGGGAGCAGATCGTGACGCTGCCCGAGCTGCCATCACCCTGCCGTTGATCCAGGGCCTCCCCTGAGACTGGCCAGCGCCGGGGGCACAGCGGGCCACGGGGGCCGGATGTGGCCTCTTGGGGAGTGTCGGTGAGCTGTCGCTTGGGGCAGGGCTGCTGATCCAGCCCACTGCAGCTCGCCAAAACTCCCTCGGCGCCCCGCGGGCCCAAATAATTGCCCACCCCTGGCTTAGGCTGAGGGACTTGCTGCCTGTGCCTGTGAGGGCTTAGCCACTGTGCACCTTTCCCCAGCCCGGCCGTGTGACCCCTCGCGGCCCCCTGCCCCACAGCTCCTGCCCCAGTGGGGGTTGTGGGAACATGGGGGAAGGGGAGAGGCGGGGGCCTGCCTGGTCCATGTCACCCCCTCCCCGCCCCCTACCTGGCACCCACTGCCCCGCCTGCCTGCCCCCGTGCTGCCCCACCACCCGAGCCACCACCGAACCTGCTAACCGCTCCCCTGACTCCTGTCCTCCTCGGGTTCCTGCCCCCGCCTGTTTCGGGCCCCCCCATGCCCCTTCCCCCAAAGCCCCTGCCCCCCAGCACTGCCTCTCACATGAACCTGCCCCCACAGCACCCACCTCGTGGGACCGGCAGGAGACAGCTCCCGTCACCTTGGGGAGAGGGGAGCAAAAGGGGATTAATGCCCCCTGGCCCCACTGACCTGCCTGGGTGATTTGGGGGCTCCCCTGGTGTCTCCAGGCCCCCAGGGCTGCTCCCCACACTACTGCTGTCTGGGTGCCAGCGACACCCAGAAGTGCGCCCACCCCTGAGCAAGGTCTGCGCGCCCCCCGTCGGGGACCAGGCCCCGAGAGCTTCCCGCCTGCCCGGACGGAGGTGGGAGAAACTGAGGCACGGGCTGGGAGCCAGGCTGCCATCTCGCTGGGGGAGGAGAGTGGGGGCTGGGGCCCAAAGCAGGGAGCTGATGATGAGTCTCTGCCACCAGCCCACCGCGCGCCCCAGGGACATGCCCTGTGCCCCCCACCTCAGTTTCCCCGCTCTGCGGCTGGGACGCATCTCTGCCTCCCTCCCCCCATGCCAGAACCAGCACTGGACCAGCGCCCCCGGCCCCCGCAGCCCCCGGCCCTGGGACAGCCCCCCCAGGCACCCGCCTGCTCCCCGGGGGACTTTCCACTGGAAGTCCCTGCCTGCCCTCGCCCTGCTCCCCGGGGAGTTTCCACTGGAAATCCCTGGGCTGGGAGCCGCCATCTTGTGCTTTCCCTTTCACAGCTGGGCTGGGGGGGGGGTTGCATCCCTTCCCCCCCCCCACCGCCACCTCCAGGGGCTGGGGCACACAGAGGGGCCCTTTGACCCCCTCCCAGAGCCTCTAAATGTGCTGGGGGGCAGGGACACCCCCGGGTGGGGCTGGGTGGGGGCAAGTGGGGAGCCGGGGGGCCTGGGTGAGTGAGGCCTGCCCATGCTCCCCGTATTAGGGACAGAAGCCAGGGCTGCGGGGTCTCGGGCACCGCAGCTTAACTCTCCCAGGCCTGGGGGAGAGCCCGGAGGCCCCTGCTCCAGCCCCTGCTATCAATCCCCTGCTCCAGCCCCTGCGAGGAGCCGGGCACCAACCCCAGCAGCTCCTCGCCCTCAGCCCCGGTGCCCGGCTCCCAGTCCCGGTGCCCGAAGCCCGGGTGCCCTCTGCCGGTGGCAGCCGTCCCCGCTGGCAGGATCTCAGGTGGTTTCCGAGAAGTCACCCGGGGCTGAGGGCGGTCATGAGACAAATGAGCCGTTTGTCCGGGCACCAGGCCAAGGCCCGGAGCCCGCAGCTGCTTCCCTGCCCACACGAACAACCGCCGACTGCCTTTCCTTAGGGAAACCTCCCAACCGAAGGCTCTTGGCCCATTCGCACGTGGGCAGGGGCACAGCTGATCCCAGTGCATGGGGCAGGGGGGGAATAGGGTTGGATGGACCCTTAGGCAGAGGGGGCTTGGCTGGGCTGGGGCCCTGGGAGAGCTGTGTGCAGATGGGGGCAAAAGACAGGGGGCTCCTGCCATCTTCATGTCAGTGGAGGGTGGAAGGACACGGTTGCAAGAGGGAAACTGAGGCACAGGATATTCTGAGGCCGTGCCCGGGTCCCTGGCCCAGGTGAGAGAGGCCTGGTGCGATTAGCACCCTTGCCGTGCCAGCTGGCTTCATGCAGGTGCTGGGCTTTTCTCTCTGGCTTTAGGGGAAATCTTCACTGTTCTGTGCACCAGTTGTGTCTGTGTCCACACTTAGGGCTAGCACCACACACACGCACACGCACATGCAAACACAGGTGGGGATGCATATAAACACATGCCCGCACACATGTACACACACACAGATGTGCACAGAGGTATGCATGCATGTATACACATGCCAGGTCCGCACATATGCACATACACAGATGCATGCACACAGCCACATGCATGCACAGATACACACGTATACAAGTGTTACCAGATTTGCCCATTACTTTGGAGTGTGCTCATTTATTTGGGATACATTCCTAGGGTCTTGGTAATTCTATCAGTGTGCTGCTTGTGTTACTGGTGTTTCTATACGGAGCTGTACCTCTCCCTTCTGCAAGCCCTCACCCCCAATGGAGCTATCTTGCAGGACTCAGTTCAGTGGGGCTGGGTTCCTCCAGGCCCCAAATCAGTCACACACACAGATTAACGTGACACGCCTGACCTGGCCAGATTGATCAGCATGGACAGGCTGACACCCTCATATGCCAAGAATCAGTTCATCAGAGCAACAATAACCCCAGTCAGACAAAAGCACACATTTAAACAGAATACCTCTGAATCCGCTGGGTGTCCAGATGACACCCCCATGGGCCAGCATTCAGTTCATTAGGGCACGTCTGAGCCAAACTGGGTCAATCAGCCTGTACAAGCTGATCCCCGTATGTGTTTCGAACTCAGCATGTCCCAATCTTTAGCCTCTTGATGAGCAGACCCCACAGTATATCTGGGCTTCACAGGGATCTTTAGCTTAGGTAAAAGGAGCCTTGCTGCAGAGCAAGTGGGGAAGGAGAAGTAAAGAAGGAAAAATATACCCAGTTACCACCAGTTTGACTGTAAAAGTTATTTATTGCTAAGTGTATGCAATATATAATGACACTAGTAGTGAGAGACATGCAAAGGAAAAACAAACACAAACAGTCACAGTATACCCTGGTTTCACTAAGTATTTGGGGAAACTTAACTCAAGCTTAACTAGTACAGTTCGGGTTCAGAAATCTCTGCTTAGAGAGAGAGAAGAGAAGAGAGCGAGCGAGCTGGGATCTCACCAGCCCAAGGCACTCGGGCTGCAAAGCCGACAGGTCACAGTTCTCAGCACGATCCTTGAAGGGAGAGGATCTGCCTTCTGCCGCCTCTCCAGAAGAAAGCGGGTGGTGTCAGCACACACTGCTGCTTCTTTTACAGATTTTTATACCCTCAGTTCAGTTTCTTTCAAGCATTCTCAATAGTGTCAATCAAATTGTCTTTTTACTGACAAGGGGGTTATGCGATTGGGACATCTCAGGAAACTGATTGATACTCAGGGAACACATACTTAGGAGCCAGCTTGCCATTCCTGTGGGTAGCAGATATACTGATGGGAGATCTCCTGGTGTCTTCAGAAACAATAGATAGCTTGCAGCATCAGGGTTTTGGATTTTTACTTGTGAACAAGCCTCAGCTTAGCATGACTTTTCCAGATCTTACTATAGTCGTTTGACAGACTTAAGGAAATTATTGGAGTGTTCATAACCTGTTTTGGGGAGGACTTCCACCAGCCGTCCCAGGAAAAGCATGACAGATTTGTGGTCAGGGCTCCTACGGGCTGGACGCTGCGATGAACCCTTTACCATTGTTCAAATGTTGCCCGTACCCCCGACTCGGTGTATTGCCTCCACATTCCTTAATCCGGCAACCAAATTTTAGCCAATTAAGTTTACATCGGCCTCCCCTAGCGGGACCGGGGAATGTACGGCGGAAGGTGCCTGTTAAACTTACTTCTGCTTAGAGGTGTGTGTGGTGGGGGGAGGGGAGGGAGGAAGTCCTTTGTAAATCCAGATTAGGACTGGTCTGATAAATGCAGAGCTGGGTGTGGGGGTGGATTAGCATTTGGAGCACAGATTCCCCATCGTGCACTGCTCCCCTGCTTCGCTGGTCCCAGAATTCACTACGGTCTCTGCTTCGGGCTTTCTGTTCTCCATCTCTCATGTAAATGAATGGTCATCTGGTCCCATCTCAGATGCAAATGAGACCTAGGGCAGTGGTTTCACTTTTGTCACCCTTATCTCGACGGTTTTAGGTGCGTCTCTCACTGCGTCTTAATCAGGTTTTGTTTAAGTGTGTGTGGGGGCAGGATTGTTTTGTGAGTCAGACAGTCTGCGTCCTGTGTCAGGGCTCCCCAAGAACATGGAGCCGAGAGGTAACACATGCACTTCAGATCCTGACCCTAGTCCACCCAGCTCCAAAACACAGCCCAAGTGCCAGGGGTCCCAGGTGCACACAACCATCGGGGGGGTGGGGGGGGCTGGAGCGGCCCATCGAGTCCTGGCCCAGCAGCTCCCCGGTTTATGCAAGGCATGCTGCACGCCATACCCCCTCCCAGCCCCTCACCCCCACAGCATCTTGTGGATACCCTCCAGCCCTCTCTGCAGCTTGTTCCAACCTACCACTGACCATGTAAATAGCAGTCCTCCTACTGCTATCCCACAATGCATTATTTCACAGCCAGCACAGGCCGCTCCAGGTCCCTCTGGGATGGAGCTGGGGGTTTGGAAGCACAGGAACACCCAGCTGGTCCCCAGCCTCCCCCTGACACTGTCTGCTGCCCCAATGCCCTAGGGTCCCCTTTGCCCTGTTGGACAAGGCCCCTCCTGACCCCACGGTGGGCCCAAGTGTGAGGGCAGGGGTATCAGGCAGGAACCGCAGGGCAGCATGTGCGCAGGCCGCTCTGTGGCTGGCTATCCCGGAGGCTTGGCCACCAAGGAACTGATGCAGAGACACTCAGCTCAAAGTCTTCTGCTATTAGCCCTTCTATACCCATGGTATGCCTCCCTTGGGAGCCAACATGCGGTGCATTGCATTAGCACAATCCCTGGTCAACAGACACAGCCGCCTCATTAGCACCTCTCATTAGAGAAGCCGAGACGCTCAAGGAAGCACCTCCAGCCGCCCTGTTCAACAGCCATTAATAGATCTGTCATGTCTGAATTCATCCAGTCGACCCCAGTTCTGCTCTCTGCCTCTGAGCAAGGGGCTCTCATCAGGAACCGCTGAGAAATGAGACTCCAGCCTGTCTGCGATCAGAACTGCACTGCAGGCCGAGACTCCCAATTCGGGGACAGTGCCACCTCCCCTACCGACTCCTTGCGTGGTTCAACAAGTCATGGCACTGTCCCATTTCCCAGGGATTCTCCATTCCCTCTTGGTAGAGAAGGCATTCCTACCGCCCACATCAGATACCAAGACCAGAGGCAGGTCTATACCCCAACTTTTTATTGATAACACCCAGAGCATAAGAACAAGCACCTGTCTCCAAGCCTCTCAGCTCCCCGCACCTTCTCACCTCCACTGGCCAGGGGGAATGCAGAAGAGAGGAGGAAAGCGGCCTGGAGGCTGACAGCAGTTTGCCTCAAATTTGCGGAGGTTTTCTCCAGGATCTCTGCTGTTTTCAGACCATACATATATGTGGCTCATTTAAATAAATATTCTTCCATTCACATTTGTTAAATTTCCCTGAGACTCTGGGAATGGGACTGAACCAGCTGTCCTGTGCCCTTGGCTGGGGCTGGTGTCCTCAAGAAAAGCACAGCTTTGGAAAGAGGACTTCTTATCTCCTTCCATCCTGTTGCCTCTGCTCCGCTGGCCAGGCCACGTGTAGTGCAGAGCAGGCAACTAGAACAGGAGCTACTCCTCCGTGACTCAATACACACATTCTTTTTCCACTTTCTCTGGTGACGGCTTGTGCTGTAACTGCAAGCCTACTGGTTCTGGATTGCCTACCAGCTTAAGCACAATATCACTCATAGCTCAGGCTTCGCTAGTCTGCACTGCCCAGTGCGGTCTGGCAGCCCCTGCCCATCCCTGCAGCCTGCAGGGCTGGACTAGATGCGACTTCAGGAGGTCTGTAGTTTCCTAGGATCCTATCATCCTACGGTCCTATCCCCACCCATCCAGTGGCTTTAGAGAAAAAAAAAACAAACTGGAGGCTGCTGCTTTTCAGAAGGGAAGCAAGTACATGAATAAATGAGCTAACTGGCTGGAGAGTTGGAGGCAGGCACCTGCCTGGAGAGGGTCCTGGTCACCCAGACGTGGACAAACAGAGGAGAAACACAATCTTCTGCAATGCAAGAGTCGGAGATGCGGAGATGGGGCCCGCAGGCAGCAGGGACTGGTGTTGGGTCTGGGGTCCTGCTGCCTCAAGCCAGGGGGTCCTTGGTTTTTGGTTGCTGTCCCCAAGGAGAAGGCCGGTTTGGAATCGTCTCAGCTCTTGGCTGCCAAAAAGAGGAAACAATTTAGTGGCAGCAATGGCCTACAGGGTCTCAGAAATATAAGGGGCCCTCTCCCCTACCCCAAATGCCTTGGGATGTGGAGTTAGGATTTACTCACTGCTTGCTGGAGTGTAGCCGGATTGAGCGATGCCTGGAAGCCAAGAAGAGAGAAAGGGGAAAAGGGGCTAATCCTCCTCAATGTGCCCAACAGCAGACAAGGCCCCAGGTCCACCTGAAAACAGGCCCCCCGGTGCCCCAGCCAGTGGCACAGGCCAGAGCAATCAGCTCAGGCTGTCTGCAGACTCAGGCAGCCTCGCTGCAAGGAGCTCCCACCTCTCAGAGCCACGGCGCAGCCCGTCTGCTGTAGCAGGTGGGGGTGGGATGGCCCCTGTCCCGGCCTCATCTGCCAGCGGCTCTTACCCCAGCCACTGGAGAGAAGAATTTAGGCTACTTCTACCCCTGCAGTTACGGTCAGCCCTGAGGGCCCTCCTCACCCCGCTGCCACCCACAGGACCTGACCCTCCTCTTCACATGGCTGGCAATGGGGGCCCACGGTATGCAGGAGAGACAAGCTGTGGGACAACAGATTCCTAGAAGGGCTCTACACAAGGGTGATTCCCGGTCCCCAAGCAAAGCCCTTCTAAGTATGTCATCGCTGTGACTTGTCTGCTCTTCTGTGCCCGGCTCCCGTGATGGGTATATGCACAGACTGGCAGAGCTGCGGGTTTGGTGCTGGACGGCTCCCTGGGCTCTCACTGCTGTCAGGGTGGGTGCCATGATCGCTGAATGCCCCGGCTCCCCCCGAGATATGCACCGTGCCTTGCTGGGGGGGGACTGTCCCTCCCTCTACTGCTGCCACTTCCCCCTGCAATGTGAGGGCCCTCTTACCTGCTGACTTTTTCATCCGGACAGTGGCATAGCCCAGGACAGTGCCAACCAGGATCATACCCCCAGCCACGATAAGGACAGCCACGACCCAGGGGGACAGGGGGACTTTCTTATCAGGGACTACAGGGAGTGAAGAGAAGTTACTTGGGGCAGCACACACCAGGGATGCACCTTCTGGGGACAGGATGACAAACCTCTGCTGTTTAGTCTGCACCACCCCAGATCCTGCCCTCTCCCTCAACATGAGCTTGCTGTTGGCCTGTGGAACTCCCTGCCACAGGATGTCCTCCAGGCTGAGAACCATGTCTCTGCGGCATGACAGTGCCTGGCTGTGAATGCTGCCTGGGGCAGGAATACCCAAGGTCACATGGTGCAGCTGGTCCTTCCCAGCTCTCAGAAAGGAGCCCCCCATATTATCCCCCATACAATCCTCACCCCAGGTGAGCAGGGGCTCTGACAGGCTGCTGTGCTCCACCCGGCAGGCATAGCGGTGCATGGCGGATGCGGGGCCAAGCTCCAGTGACGTCCACATGTAGAACGTGTTGTCGGCAGTGGGCAGGATCCCGCTGGTGAAGGTCTCCAGGAGGATCTCCCCTCCCTCCTGCACCCACGAGACATGGATGGGACGTGGGTAAAAGCCCCTCACGTGGCAGGACAGCCTGGCAGACCCGTCAGTGGCATCTCTGCGGGACACCGACACCGTGGGGGAGACTGTGGTGAGGCAGGAGGACATGGACAGTTAGTGATAAGCCTGGGTCTTGGACAGCCTCAGTGAGCAACACACAGCCCTTGTGTGCAAGATGCTTGAAACCCCGTGCCTGTGTCACTGGGACTATTCCCTTACCTCTCTGGGCCAGGGTGGCCTTTCCCCCCTGCAGCAAGCTCTTCAGCGTTTGCAGACACTTCTCCTTCAGGTACCACTGCACGAACTGGGTCCAGGTCTTTTCATTGTCCCACCACATCTTCTGGGCAAATGCCACTGGCACAGCTGCCACCCACGTCAGCTGCTGGATGTCAAAGCTGATGAAATCCTCCCCATCATAAGCGTACTGGAACTTCTGGTCCCCCAAAACATCACTGCTGAGAGAGCAGCCCACGTGGATCTGCTTAACGTGGAGGCCTGCACAGAAATGTCTGGTCAGCCCGCGCCAACCTCCCATCTCATATACTGCTCTCCAGCAGGATGGAGCATCCAGCCAGCGACTGCTGTGCGAGAGCTGCACCCGGGGGCATTAGCCTCAGTTACATCTGCCTCCGTGGGATTCACTGCACCCCCAGTTACATCTTGGCTGTGCTATGGCCGGGCCAGCCACCCCCAGCCAGTGTGTACACTTGGGTTCTCTTCCCATGGCACAGCGCCTGAGGCACCTGCCATATTATGCTATTAACTGGTTAACCGTGCAATAAAGATCATCCCCACATGCAAAGTAATTATCCCACAATTAATTGGTGCATCGCATAATAAGTGTAGACCGACTACACGTGCATAGTTATCACACCATAGGATGCCCATCCAGCTATATAAAGGGCCAACTAGCTACCACATTAGTACCTGAAATTGTATAAAGACTTGATAGCTGGTTCCTATCCAGCCTTCATTTGAGTGCATAGCAGGGCCCTGGCATTCTTCTCTGCTGAATTTCATTTGCTGTCTAGTGCCCAATTCTCTCATTTATCTTGGTGAATTCTAGCCCTATCCTCCCAAAGATGCTGCTGTCTCTCCCAGCTTCAGGTCATCTCCAATCTGGATCAAGAAGTGCTTTATTTCTGCATTGGAGTTATTGATAAAACATGCTGAACAGCACCTGAGACAGCCGAGGCCTGTGCGGAGCCTTTGCTGAAGCCTCCTGCCAGGCTGATATCGATCCATCTGTAGACTCTCTTTGCTTGCACTTATTCAGGCGCTCCTGCGGCCATCTCACTGCAATGCTACCTGCCCTTATTTCTCCAGTTTCTTTAGAAGAATGCCAGTTCAAAACCCCCAGTAAAGTCTACCTATACTCTACTTGTATAATCCTCAGGTCCCACTTGCTAAAGATGGGCACTGTGTAAAACTTTTCTCCAGCCCCTGGGAACTCCCCTCTCTCCTATGGCCTGAAACCATTTCTGCCAATGCCTCCAGGATTTCTTTGCTTCCACCATGGGAGGAATTATTCAGGGCCTGCACATAAAGAGCACAAGCCCAAGGACCTGTGCCTGAACACAAGGCTTGGTTCAGGAGCCTAGACCCACTTCTAGCCAAAGCCTTCTCTTCATTTCCTTCCAAGGCTGAGCTTCCAGCCTGCTCAGACTTTCCTGGTTCTCTGCTTGCGCGCCCGGGCAGTCGTACCTGTAAGCAAGCAAGCCTCCTTGCCCTTGTTTGATATCAGCTGCCACAAAGAGCTGAGAAACTGGGTGTGCTTGACAGCAGCTGTGAACACTTTCAGTACACAGGTATGTCAAAAAGAAGCCTAGGGCACTCACCGTCCGTCTGGTTATACAACTTCATCCACCTCTTAGTGTGAACTTTGGAGCCTCTCTCATAGCCCTGGAATTCCAGGGTCTGTTGCTGTAGATAGTCAGCACCCAAAGCCCGTTTCACCCACTCCTGGGTGGGTCTGACCTCCTGGGTGTCACTCCGGTAGTCGGCGACCACAAAGTCGTTGAGCCTGGCAATCATGAAGAAGTTGTAGGTCCCGTCTTCCTCAACAGCTCCAGTGATCAGAATGTCCAGGCGGTGCAGCCCTGCATCACAGAGGAGACGTCAAGGGTTATCAAGATGGATACTGCTCTGCACTACCTGATTGCTTAACAGCCGCACATCTCGGTGCATGACCAACACAGAAATCTTGGGATGAGGGACAGACCGACAGGAGAGTGCACAGAGATGATGTGATGAAGCGTGACGGGCAGCGTGTTCACAGGGAAGGTGCAACAGCGCGGTCTGGCCTTTTCAGCCGGAGCAGACAGGCTGTGGTAGAAGCCCAGCTGCAGGCAGCTTAGCTGCTCCGGGAGTGCCCCTGGGCAGTTAAGACCCCAGAGACAGCCCAGCGTGCCCTCGGGGCAAAGCCAGGCTGCACAAAGCAGCAGGCCTACTGACCCACTGCAGAAGCATCTACAGAGAAAGGCGGCACAGGGCCGGGGAGAAGTGCCTCGGAGACGCCTGCTGTGCTGTTCCTGTGGTTCGGCAGTTGTAGTGTTAATAATAACAGGCATCACAAACCAAAACAGAGCTGTGTGCTTGCGGACGGGCTCAGACCCCGGGGAAGGGACATGAACCGCTCCGTGGACAAACCCCTGTGCACGGGAGGGCGTGTGCAAACAGCGTGTGCAGCGACATCCCTGTGCAGGTCACGCTCACCCCTCCGCTCTCCTGCACCCTTGCCCCAGCGCTGTTGCCACCCTCAGCCGGGCGCTGCTCTGCTCCTCCCCACCCAGGGGGTGGGCCGCGGCCCCTGTCCCTCCAGGTGACAGACAGGCCTGTCCTACCCCGCTCCCACCACGCGCCTCCGCTTGCAACTCACCGCCAGCGGCTGCCGCTCCCAGGAGTCCCCAGCACACCCACAGGGCCCGAGCCCAGGCCATCCCCCCGGCGGGGGCAGATCCCGGCACTGACGCCGCAGGAACGGCAGGGCCCGAAGCTCAAAACCTGGATGAGGCCGTCTAGAGAGGGGCAGGCAATTCTTTGGGCCAGGGAGGCCACCCAGGGGTCAGCGCCCCAGTAGTCCCCGCGGCCCCCCGCAAATCCGTGCCCACCGCAGGGCCGGGGCACCAGCCCTCGCTGCCTCTTCTCGCCCGCCCTGCGCCCGGCGGCGGCTGGCACGGGTCACGCCCACGGTCACGCCCCGCGAGCAGGACGGTCCGGAACATGCGCGCGAGGCGCCGGCCCCACCCGCCGTCTCTGCGCCCTCCCGTGTGCGCCGGCCCCGCCCTCCCGCCGCCGCCATTGGCCATCGCGGCACGCCCTGGCCAATGGCGGCGCGGCGAGCCTCGCGTCACCGGTCGCCGGGCAGGTCGCCGCAGGGAAAGCGGAAGCAGCGGGGCGCCGCGGGGGGGGGGGGCGCGGGCGGTCTCCTCTGCCGGCCCCGCGGGAGCGGGAGCGGGACGGGCGGTCCTTTGCAGACGGCGGGGCGAGTCTGCTGGTTCCTCGCGCCCCGTGGAAAGTCTCAGAAAAACAGTATAACCCATAAAAAGCAGATGAGCCCTTGCTGAACAGAGGATCTACCGCTAAACTTTTGCTGGCCTTTCCCTAAGCTTAAAAAACCCTTTTGCTGACAGTAAGCAAAACCGTAACTCTCTTGCTGACAAAGTTAATCACAGAGCTAGCTCCAGACAGCCGGACACTGCTCTGTGTCTCCTGCAACTGTGTAACAGCAGACAAGAGACCCTGAATGCGCGCGCAGCTATGCAAGGCTTCATGTATAAATATCAAGCTGTAAACTCAAGGCAGGGGGCTCTTTTGTTTTTGGACATTGAGCACCCCGCCGAGCAATAACTCATCTTGCCGACACCGCCTCGTTCTCGGCCTCATCGATCGCGGCTAAAAACGAGCCCGAAGACGGGGGGAGGCCAGCATACCTCAGTATAGGAACACACCCTTCCCTGTATGGGTGCTACACGGGCGCTGGCCTATTTCCTCAACAAAATTGGTGTCCCAGATGGGGCACTGGCTCCCCAGATTGGTGCCACCGCCCCCACGACAAAAGAGGGTAAGGTTCCCCTCAGTGTCCTTGTCGGGGAGCGGGCGGCCCTAAGTCGGAGGTAAGGGGATCTCAAATCTTTTAAGGGTAGGAGTGTCGGCCATCTGCCCTGAGTACGGTGATTCTCAGACACCAAATTAATTGTTTTATGATGTGTCAGTCTGAGTACGGCGATTCTCGGGCTCCTGGTTATCTGTGTCTCTGTCTGTCTGCGTCTTAGGCCTGTCTTCTCCCGGTTCCTCAATCTGGTGACGCAGGCAACCGTAGAGCGTTGTCCGTCCGACCCTTTAGGGCTGGCAAAGCTGTGTGGCGCAATTTTTGTCGCCATTCGCACACAGAGGAACCGATTTCTAATCTTATCTCTTCTCTTTGATAAGTCCCCTTTCCTGTTTGGGGCACTGGTCAGGTCTGGTTTAGAAGTCGCCCCTGGTATTCTGGTTTAAAGGCAAAGGGGTACCCCGCCAAGGGCGAGAGGGTGGGACAGACGGGGTCAGTCCCTGTCCCACCGGGAAGTCCCCTTGGAATTGTCCTTTCTGGTTGGGCTAAAATCCCAGGAACTGGTCAGGTTAAAAAGCTTAAATTGATCCAGCTGTCTACAACTGTCTGGCCTGGATACACTTACAAGGATCCTAGGCGACAGCGGCCCAGTCCTGGTTCTTTTGACCGAGAAACCCTGAGGTACCTGAGAGGATTTCTAGCAGATCCTCACCCCCGTCAGATGAATTACTGCTATGTCTGACCAAACGCTGCACACGAGTTAGAAAAAGGTTGCTTAAACTCTTCTAAAAAAGAAACCCGACACCTGGCTCTGCTCCAGGTTCACCCTAAAAGCCCCTCTGAAACTCTGCCACCTCCGTATGCTCCTGCTGCCCCTAAGTCAGAGGAAGATGAGTGGTGTCCAGCAGGACCGCCACCACTCCCGGCACCAGTCACACCCCCGACCCCGCATCCACCGCTTCAAGTGACCGTTCCTCCGACAGTGAAGCAGAAAGTTCTTCCCCTGTGTCGACACACACGAGAAGTCAAGCAAAGAAACAGCTGCTTGCTCGTCTAGCTCCACTGCATCAGTACCCTATTGCCACACAGGAAGGAATCCAATATCCATATACACACGTCCCCTTCAATCCTCAAGACCTTGTCCTGTGGCAAACTAACATCCCCAAGTTTAGAGACGACCCGGAGTCAGTGAGACACAGAATAGAAACCACAATCAACACCCGCAACCCTACATGGACAGATATGAGTCAGCTGTTAGATGCTCTTTTCAGTTAGATGGTCTTTCCAGTAAGACGCTCTTTCCAGTAAGACGCTCTTTCCAGTAAAGAGGAGAAAGCAGACATTATAAACCAATGAAATCAGCGGGTGTCAGAAGACGCACAGAACAGAACTAATTGGCTGGTCCAAGATCCTGGATGGGATCCAAATGCTGAGGGCAGCAATAATCTGTTGCGCTTGCAACATGCCCGACAATCCCTTTTAGAAGGGCTAAAAAGAGCGGGCAAAAAAAGAGCGGACTGGACCAAAGTCCAGGTTATTAAACAAGGACCAAATGAACACCCAAGCGATTATTGTCAAAAGCTCCTGAGTACTATGAATAGACACGGTGGTGATTTCAACCCCAGCAGCCTTGCTAATCAAATGATAGTAAATTCTGCTTTTGTTGGTCAAGCAACTGATGATATTGAAAAACACATCACTAAGCACCACCCTGACTGGACCACCAAAACGCTTCCCCAGCTAGTCGATCTGGCTTCCTATGTCTTTGACCGATGCCCTGAAGTCCAGAAGCAAGAAAAATTGACACTGAAGCAAAAGGAAGTGAATGTGTTAGCAGCTGCCCTCACTCAACGCTTCCAAGCACCCCCCCGGCAGGGCTACGGCCGAGGCCGAGGGAGAGGGCGGGAACAAGACAAACCCTGTACTAGGTCTTCCCAACCCTTCAACCAAATAACAAGGGGGCCTCAATCAGATGATACCTGCAATTATTGCAGACAAAGAGGGCAGTGGAAACAAGATTGCCCGGCCCGCCCACGAGGGACCCCTGCACCATTTAACACTCCCTGCACGCCCGCCCTGCCTGAAGTTGACCACTACCAACAATACCTGGAGGAGTCCCCTGAACTTGAGGATTGACATAAGGGGGGGCTCTTCCATGAAACAAACCGTGGGGATTTTAATGAAACTTAATTAAAATTAAAATGTCCATCCTCTGAACCGTGTATTAAGCTAGAAGTCCAGGGTCAGATATACAAATGCTTAATTGATACTGGCGCAGATCTTTCTTCACTGAGTGTCTCCCCAAGTCAGGCCAAATTAAGGGTAGCAAAAATTGAACGCGTGGTAGGAGTCTCAGGAAAGCCCTTTAGTGTTCCTACAAAAGTCACCATTGGACCTTTAACAACTGAGCATGCCTTCTTACTCTCAAGTGGATCACCTGTTAACTTATGGGGGAGAGATCTGCTCTGCAAGCTCCACGCCACCGTGCAGTGCAGCCCAAACGGAACCAAATTACTGTCCCCACTACTAACCTCCTGGCCTTTCAGGCCATGCTTAATGAGTCCGAGTGCCCTTCCCTCCCCGAAGATCTCCAAACGTTGCCTGAATCACTATGGGGATGGACCGCCACAGCAGTAGGGCTCCCTAAATCTGCTACCCCAGTCAGTATCCAAACAAAACCAGGTCAACCCCTGTGGGTACCTCCAAAGAAGCGGAAGAAGGCTGGAACCACCGGTGACCGGCTGTTTGGAACAGGGGATCCTGAAGGAGCGAGCGTCTCTCGCCCTGTAACGCCCCATCCTTCCAGTCAAAAACCTAAACCCGGTCCTGATAGTAAACCCATGTACCGGTTCGTACAAGACCTTCGGGCAATTAACAATTCTGTTATTGCCGTAGTTATTAACACCCCGTAGTTCCAAATCTGGCTACTATTGTTACAACCATCCCAGCCACAGCAATCTGCTACTCTGCCATTGCCCTTTGTACAGTTTTCTTCAGTATTCCCATACACCCAGATTCACAGTGTTTGTTTGCTTTCACTTGGAAAAAGAGACAATTAACCTGGACTCGATTACCCCAGGGGTATGTGGAATCCCCCACACTGTTTTCACAAATCCTGCATAAAGATTTATCTGCGGTCACTCTGTCCTCAGAGACCGCTTTGATTGTTTATGTAGATGACCTCTTGCTGGCTTCAAACAGCACAGAGAGCTGTCAAGGAGACGCTGCAAAGTTACTCTCTGCCCCTGCAGAATAAGGACATAAAGTGTCTCCCTCAAAACTACAATACTGCCAGCCTGAAGTTGAGTATCTAGGCTACATACTCAAAGCAGGCACCAGGAAGTTATCACCCAGACGCTTACAAGCCATCCAAGATCTCCCATGGCCCCAAAGTAAGAGGCAAATCCGTGCATGCTTAGGCATGGCAGGATTTTGCAGACCCTGGATCCTGGCCTTTGGGGAAATAGTCCGTCCTTTAGTTCCAGCTACTAAAGAAGCTGAGGATCCTGTTCACTGGTCTAAAGATAAAGAACAAGCATTTCACCAAATAAAACATGCCCTCATGACTGCACCGGCCCTGGGCCTCCCTGACTATACTAAACCTTTTATTTTATATCTTCATGAAAACAGAGGAGTGGCTTCTGGAGCACTGACGCAACCCTGGGCAGATCGGCCTCGACCAGTTGCATACTTCTCAGTTCAACTGGACCCGGTCGCCCAAGGAGCTGTTTCGTGCCTTTGCTCTGTCGCTGCTACTGCAACGCTGGTACAGCGAGCCCAAGATCTAGTCTCGGGCCACCTGCTTATCATAAGAGTGCCACATTCACTCGAGGCTCTCCTCCTCCAGCATAACACTCAGCATTTCTCAAACCAGAGACTCAACTGATATGAAGTCCTTCTGCTGACATCTGAAAACATCACCATACAGTGATGCGCACAACTCAACCCAGCCACCCTTCTGCCAAAGGCAGATGAAGGACGGCCACACCATGATTGCTGTAAATTGGTTGAGTATGTGGGAAAACCCCGAAGTGACCTTAAAGATCAACCCTTGTATAGCCCAGACTATGTTCTCTTCACCGACGGATCGTCGTCAGTCATCAAAGGCACAAGGCATGCGGGGTACGTAGTAATCGCAGTGCAGTGGGTTTGGGAAGCCAAGCCTCTTGCGCCAGGTACCAGTGCCCAAGCTGCAGAACTTACTGCCTTGCAGAGAGCCTGTGAGCTCACCACAAACTGTTCAGTAACCATCTATACTGACTCTCGATATGCATTTGGTATGTGTCATGCAACTGGCCAACTGTGGAAGCGACGAGGATTCCTCACCTCAAATGGACACTCAATTACTAATGCCACAGAAGTTAACAATCTTCTGAACGCTATCCTGTTACCCAAAGAAATCGCAGTTGTCCACTGTCCAGGTCATTCCAAGGACAGTACTGAGATCGCTGCCGGGAACCGTATGGCTGATGCAGCCGCAAAAGCAGTGGCCATTCAACCCATTTCTGACAACTCTAACTCTCGCCTCTTACGCATCACATCATCCAGCCCAACCTCCATATCCCAGCACCTTCAACCGACAGAAGTCCAGGACAGATGGCATCTGGCGAATACCTGACAGGCGTCCCATCGCTCCCAGAGCTGTTCTTCGCATGCTTGCCATAAGAGCCCATCGTCTAAACCACTCTGGTAAAGAAAGTCTAGCGCACAGTGTTCTCCGTGACTGGTTTGCGCCTGGCATTTATGTAGAAGCCACAGGATTGTCAACTCCTGCCCTGCATGCCAAGCCTTTAATCACAAAAAAGAAAAAGTATTCACAAAGGGGGGAGGCCACGGGCCTATTTACCATTCAAAGACTCCAGGTCGATTATACAGACTTACCAAAGGCCTTCCACTATGAGCATTGTTTAGTGGTAATCGACCAGCTCGCCGGATGGCCAGAAGCTTTCCGTGCTTCACGAGCAGATGCCTCGACTGTAGTCAAAGCCCTCCTTAGAGACATTGTACCAAGATTCGGACTTCCTCAAGTTATTGAATCAGATCGAGGCTCACACTTTACTAAAAAAAAATTGCGAGAAGTGTATAAGGCTTTAGGAATTCAAGCACAGTTTCATACCCCTTACCACCTACAATCCTCGGGTCAGGTAGAAAGGTTTAACCTATCCTTGAAAACTCTTTTAGGAAAGATCTGTGCCGAAACCAAATTAAAATGGCCTGAAGCCTTACCCATTGTTTTGTTTGCTGTTAGAACCAAGCCACGCAAACCTCTAAATCTGTCACCCTATGAGTTATTGTTTGGTCATCCCCCACCTTTGTACAAAGACTGGCAAAGTCCACATATAAGCCTGTTTGGGGGAGAAGAAAAGTTAACTGATTAAGTCTTGTCATTGCAGCAGTCTCTCACTTCTCTTCCCAGGTCCGCAGCGTTGGTACAACCAGTACCCCTTGATACTAACCTCCATCCGTACCGACCCGGCGATTGGGTGTGGATCAAAAAGCATCGACGACAGAACTGTTTGGCACCGCGGCGGGAAGGTCCTTTCGAGTCCTGCTGACAAGTCACACTGCGGTCAAAGTCGCCGAGAAAGATTCCTGGATCCACCACAGCCACCTAAGACCCGGAGAGGAGCCAACGTTGCCAGCACCACCAGAGAAGCAAGCAGTTCCGCCCTTAAAACTTATAAGACCTATAAAAGACAAGTGGCATGTTAAAAATCCACTAGACACCTCTTAAGCTACAAATGGTACACCCGCATGCTGTCCTCGTTTACCTGTTTTTTTCACTAACACCAATTGTGCTTATAATAATTTGTATTGCTTGTTGCTGGCTGTGCAAACACAGGTAAAAGAATGAAACTAACAGCTTATTCCTTCCTTGTTATCCTCTTCACCATAGTCAGCCAGAGTACAAGCAATGTAGTCCTACAATTAATCCACACTTGGGCCAAGTCCCTAAATAACCCCAGCCTCACAGCCTGCCTGCCCATCCCAATTTCCGTGAGCGACGGCCCCTTAAGGGCCTATGTCACTCCAGGTAACGTCAGCCAAGCCTTACTTAACACCATTAGCCAGAGCGGGTCCATAGTAGTCACCACCAACTTAAACAAAACGATAAATTACACCTGGCCTAAATGTCCTAGTGTCTCTGCTTGTTTCAATGACGCACCTAGTAGAACTGGTGAAACCCAAAAGTGTTATGCAAACGGTGCCAAAACCTGGTGTTCAACTATCCCTGGGGAGTGTCTCCTTCAGGGGCAGTGTGGTTACAGGAAGATCACTCCCTGCGTTGGGACCCACGCACGGTCTCCAATCCCCCGTGGTGCATTGAATGAGCATCTAAGTTTAATAATACATTAGAAAAGTGGAATCAAGCTTTTGCCACCCTCAGTCCATTAACCACTGTTCAACCTCCAACCATCTGGACTTGCAACCAGACCATTACTAATAAACATCGTACCCAACTCTTAAACTTCTATTTCCCAGCTTTGAGAGCCCATCTACAAGGTCAAGCATGCCACAACAGTAGTTTAGAGTTTAATTTATTCAACACAGATGACTCCTCCTATTATGTTGAATTCCCTCACTTCCTGTCTATCTGAGAAAAACAAAAAAACCCAAAACCCCAATCAATTCCTTGTAGCAGGGTTAGCACCCCAGCTCCGCCAGGGCTTTTATGGGCATGTACTGATGAAACGCTCCGAACAACGTTGCCCGCAACCTTAACTACCGCCCAGCGTCCCTGGGTACCGTAGCGTTCTGTCCTCCATCAATGTATCCGGGCCTGTCAGCCCCTTTCGCTTTATGGAAACGAGTTTGCCATTCCCCAACTTGGAGCCAACTTACCAATGGAGAGCGTGTGAAAAAGAAACTGGAATGGGGATTTGAAGGTCTGTTTTTCTGGGGATTAGCAATTCAAAAAACCAGAATAGCAATAGCTGAGATAGGCAAACAAGTCACGATCCTTGCCGATGCCACTGCTGATAGCTTCAGTGCAGTTAACACCCAATTACAAGCTACCTCGCAAATGACCCTGCAAAACCAACTAGCCTTAGATGCCTTGCTTTTGCGCGGAGGAGGACTGTGTCAGTACCTCAACTTGTTAAAAGAACATTGTTGCATAGCCATTCCCAATGCTTCTGTCCCACTTGAGTAACAAGTCAATAAAATTAGAACTGTAGCCACTAACATTAACAAAGCAGCCTTAGCCAGGAATAACTGGTTTAGCGGATTGGCTAGTTCATTTGGATGAACTATGAGTAACTGGCTAAGCTCTCTTCTAACTCCCACGCTTTCTTTACTTACCGTGCTCATTATAGCATGTACATTTGCATCTTGTATTATCGCTTATGTCAAAAGGCTGTTTGCACGCGCAATGCAAAATAAGTACATTATGTACGCTCAAGAAAGGCAGGCTCTGATATCAGCCACTGAGCTTCCGCTCACAGCTGAAAGGGGGGAATTGTCAGAAAAACAATATAACCCATAAAAAGCAGATGACCCCATGCTGAACAGAGGATCTACTGCTAAACTTTTGCTGGCCTTTCCCTAAGCTTAAAAAACCCTTTTGCTGACAGTAAGCAAAACCGTAACTCTCTTGCTGACAAAGTTAATGACAGAACTAGCTCCAGACAGCCGGACACTGCTCTGTGTCTCCTGCAACTGTGTAACAGCAGACAAGAGACCTTGAATGCGCGCGCAGCTATGCAAGGGTTCATGTATAAATATCAAGCTGTAAACTCAAGGCAGGGGGCTCTTTTGTTTTTGGACATTGAGCACCCCCCTGCCGAGCAATAACTCATCTTGCCGACACCCCCTCGTTCTCAGCCTCATTGATCGTGGCTAAAAACGAGCCCAAAGACGGGGGGAGGCCAGCATACCTCAGTATATGAACACACCCTTCCGTGTATGGGTGCTACACGGTCGTTGGCCTATTTCCTCAACAAAAGGAAGCCAGTGCACGGTGCAGGCCGGGGCGCTCAGCTGTCAGGCAGGTTGTGATGTGCCACGCGCTTCCTCCGCCTGTGTCAGGGGTCCAGGGCACGCGGTCACCCACAGAAACGTGTCTGCGCAGCGCCCAGGCCTGCGGCTCCCCTCCCCCAGCGCCGCTCGGGCACGCCCCGTGCGCGGTGCTGCACGTCCTTCACACGCTTCCTTCGCCCGCACAGCCGCTCCCGGCTCACGCCCCTTCCGACAGCCGGCTCGTGTCCTCGCCCCCAGCGGAGCCTTGCTGCTGCGGGGCGGGAGGCAGCGCCACGGGGACCATCGGTGCCACCCGTGGGGGCCCTGCCCTGGCCCCGGGGTGCTGCTCGAGGGGACTGGGCTGCGGGGAAGGGGCCGGGACCTGGGCTGGGGCAGCCCGTGCTCCACGGCCACGGCCTGTTTACCAGCCCTGGCCCAGCGCCACCCACAAATCACTCCATGCTGCTGCAGAGAGGCCAGTGTTAGCCCCTGCTACCACACCGTGCCCTGCGCCTTGCCCCGCCACCGCCACCATCGGCCTCAGGCCCCGCAGGCGCCCTGCCACGGAGACAGTGCTGGGGCCGGCTGCGGGGCTGAGGCCTCAACCTCCCCACCCTGTCCACAGTGCCCTTCGGCTGCTCAAGGCGCCCGATGACCTGTGGTCCGACCCCTGCTCCAGGGCCTCCACCGTTGGGGAGCAGGAAGCATCCAGAGGGGTTTCCTGGGGGTCTGGGTGGAGAAATCCCTCGCCCAACCCCCCCGCGGGCTGAGCTCTGCACAGTGGGTCAGACACCCCCAACCCAGCGCCCCCCCACTCCTGCTAATGATCCCTCCCACTGAGCAGCCCAAAGCGAGGTGCCCAGCTCTGGGCTGAGCACAGCCCCCTGCACTGGGGCAGGGGCTAGCAAGGGACCCCACAGCCTTCAGGAACCCCAACAGAAGCCCCCCGGCCAGGGGGTGGGGCAGGGTGGGCTTAGTGGGAAGCACGGGGGCAGGAGGAGGGACCACCAGTCCTACACAGAGACCCGGGCTTGGGTCAGGGCTGGGGCCAGGTTTAGGGCCAGGGTGAAAGCTATGGTTAAGGTGAGAATTAGGACCCGGGTTAGGATTAGAACTCGGATTTAAGTTCAGGTTAGGGCTAAGATTCAGGTTTGGTTTTGGGGTAGGTTTAGGGTGAGGGGTAGGTTTCGGGTAAGGGGCACCATTAGAGTCAGGGTAGGCTTGGGGCGCTCATTAGCGTTCGGATTCGGATTAGGGCTCTAGGCTTAGGGTTTGTGGTAGCCTTAGGATTTGGGTTAGCCTTAGCATTAGGGCTAGGCTTCGGGTTGGGGTTAGAGTTGAGGTTAGGACTAGGCTCAGGCAGAGGGACCTGCTCACCCCACAGGTTGCCTGTGAAAGCTCAGCCACCGTGCACCCTGCCCCAGCCCCGCTCGAGCCCCTCGCATCCCCCTGCCCCCACAGCTGCGGACCCAGGTCTGTGGTGGGACAAGGGTGGTTCACGCACACCTACCCGGGACCATGGTGCTGCGTCCTTGGGGGCAAGGGGAGAGGCAAGGGCCTGTGCACAGATGGGGGCAGGAGACGGGGGGCTCCTGCCTTCTCCAGACTGGAGAGCGAGCTGTGGTTGCAGGGGGTGGAAACCAAGGCATGGGGCAGCCCGAGGCCATGGTCCCATCCCTTCCACCGGTGAGGTGTGCACACAGCCGCTGGCACCGTGAGTCTGCCCACCCACGCCATGCCTGCCCTCTGACCCCCCAGGACCCCCGCCCGTACATTCACACCATGCTGGGGCCTTCCTGCCCGGGTAGCGCTGGGCCCGGCGCTCACTTTCCCCCACACTCGCTCGCTGTCCCAGAAGCAGAGCCTGGAAGACCCCGGGACTCCTGGGGCCGGGGCTTTCCCGCAGGCGCCGCAGCGGGGAAGGGAGATGCCGGGGCTGGGCTGGGAAGAGCTGGTCGGAGCCCAGGGCTGGAGGCGGTGATTCCCCGAGCCCCGGCAGGCAGATCCACGGTGGGCTCTGCCCGAGGCTCAGGCCTTGGGGCCACGGCAGCCCCGTGGGAGAGTCACCCTGTCCGGAGCCCACTGGTCCACCCCAGGCAGCAGAGGAGACCCGGCCCAGACCGGCCCACGGTGGGGGGAGGCAGGACCACCTCGCGTTGGCAGGGGAAATCCCATGACCCAGCTGATGCAATTAAAATGGCGCTGTGTAGTGGAGGGCGGCACCCTTGCCTGCTTGTGGACACGACTCTCTGTGACAGCCTCGTATTTGGGCACGTGCATGTGGGCACAAATGACACGTGGGTCATGGGCTGAGGAGGGAGAGACAGGTCGAGGTAGTGAACCAGAGACTGCGGCGCTGGTGTCATTGGGAAGGCTTCGGCTCTCGAAGACCAGTGCCAGGGGCTGGGCTATGACGCTCGCCAGCTCCCAGAGTGCCCTGGGCTGTAGTTTGTCAGGGCCGGCTGACTTGAAGGTGTCCGGCCTCTCAAGGCGTGCCTTCACGAGGTCAGCTTTGATGGAGGGCAGGGGATCCCCCTCACTCAGGCATCCCTGCCCCCAGTGGGCAGGGGCATCCCATGGGACTTGTGAAAGGCCGACACAAAGTACGCATTTACAATGGCTGTGCAGAGCAGGTCATATTCGATTCGACAGCAATGCAGCTTCCATTTGCCGTCGGCTCCGAGTCGAGGCGGCTCCACTTGGACTTGAGGTCGAAGCTCAGTCAAATATTTGAGCTGCTTCGACTTCCCTATAGGCTATAAGTAGGAAGGTTGATGCAGGCTATAACTTTGGCATTTTGTGTCTGATCTGGATGACACTCGCAGGAATGGTAGCTCCTGCAGAGCCCACAAAGCGTGCCAACTTTCAACAAGATAGGTTCAGGGGGGTCGGAGAAACAGCACCCCGAATTCTTGAGAGAAAACCTCCTGTGACTTCTGCGTGGAAAGCCTCAGGGAGCGCAAACCTGCCGGCCTGCTCGCCCCTGGGGCCACGAAGCCGGCCAGCATCCACGGTGATGGGTGCAGGGGCTCGGGGGAACCTGCTCCATCAGCTGCTGACAGACGCAACTCGTGACGCAGATGGAGCGAGGACGCAGCGCTCGCCCGTCTGCGCCTGGCGCGTGGGGACCCCGGCCGCGGGAGGCTCGCCCTGAGGAGCACCAGCTGCTCCCCCAAACCGGGACCCAAGCAGGCGCGGTGGGTGTCACGCTGAACACCCTCTCACTTGGCACGCGGGTCGGTGGACAGGACCGGTATTCCCAGGCAGCTGCGGCCACATCGGGCTGCAGGTCGCCCGGTAGCCAAGGGGTCGCAGGCCAGGGGCTCCACAGGCTCGGCGAGATAGGCCGACACCGCGGTGCGAGGGCTGTCTGCCTGAGCCTGGGTCTGGTGGGTCTGGCCCCCTCATGTTCGCCATGGCCTTGGCCCATATCGGCAGCGCCTGTGGTGGAGGGGAGGCCTGGCTCGGGGCTGGGGGCTGGGTTCAGGCAGTGGATCGCCCTGTCCCACGTCCCCCCACCTCCGCCGCTCCGCCTCCGACACTTTTTTCATAAGCACCTCCCGCCAGTGACTCGGTGTCTCGCTGCCACATCTGGTGCCCTTCACCCTTGGGTCACAGACGGCGGCCAGCATATGCACTGTGTTGGACCCCAAGGGCTCAAGCCTTTTCCTAAGGCCTCCTTCAGCCGCCTCACCGGTGCCTGCACATCCGGTGACAGCGGCCTGCCCCAGCCAGGCACGTCGGCCCCCAGGAAGCTCCCCGTTTGGCTGCGGAGCCCCTTCACTATGGCGACCACCCGGCTGAGGAAGGCATCAGCAGCATGGAGGGTCTCAGCGGCCTCTAGGAGGGGCTTGAGGACCAGCAAGATCTGGGAGATGGCATCTCACTCAGCTGTGGCCAGGGGGCCTCTGATCCCAACCTCCTCGGGCAAGGCCAGCTCACAGATGGCCTTCTGTTGCTTCACCGGCCTCCCAAGCATCAGGTATGTGGAGTCCCACCAAGTGCCCTGTGAGGCAGAGGTACGCATGATCTCCACCCCAGCTGCCCCAGATGCCCGAGGTGAAGTGTACGGTCACCTGCGGACCTGCCTTGTGCAGCTCCTCCCTCAAGTGCTCCCTGCGTGCCTCGTATAGGGAGGGCACCACCGTCCTGCTGAAGGTGGCGCGTGCGGGCACCGGGTAGGATGGAGCCAGCAGCACCAGGACCCGCCTGAACCCTGGCCGCTCAACGAAGGTGAGGAGCTGGCCATCCAGAGCAAGCATCTCCCCAGTGGTCTGGGTGACCACACATTTGCTACTGGTCCCTTTTGCCCCCTATGTTCCTGGGTGCCCTGCCTCTGCTGTGGGGCGACGGGGCTGTGGAGCGAGCGGGGCCGTTCCTGTGGCAAAGGGGTGCTACATCCAGCACCAGCTCTTCTTCTGGCGCGGGAAGGCTCAGCATCGGCAGTGACACGGGGGTGAAGCGCGCTGCTGTGCTGGTTGCAGTTATGGTGGGAGAGGTTGTGGCTGCTGTGTCTGGACATGAGGGAGTCTCAGGCACAGGCAGTGGCTCTGGTGGCACTGCTGCTCCCCTCTTTACTGCTTGTAGCAGCCTTGTAGCGGGAGGAAAGAAGCTGCATCTGAGTTTGGTGGGGGGAGAAACTTCAGCTCTCCCGCTTGCAACCCCCCCTTGCTCCCCTTCGTGCAGGCTGGCCCCTGTGGCCACCTGCCTTTCCTCCCCGCTTCATAATGTGTTCCTTCGTATGTAAACTGGGACCTCTAAGTGTGCTGTGCGCTCTGGGATAGATTTCTGGATGTTATGTAAATGTGTTTGTGTGTGTAGCTAATATATTGAGAAGCATTGGTGTGGTGGAAAGAATGACGTATTAAAAAATATATATAGAAACTAAATTTCTATATATAGACTAGATCATAGGCTACTACTAACCCTATCCAATGTAAGCATAAACTAATATGAAAAGTAGCTATAAAATAAAAGCACCAAGTTCTCAGAAATCCCTGTTGCTAGCATTGCAAGCAGGGAACCTGTTGAAGATCAGGGCTTCCACCGGGCACGGTCTGACGCAGCGCTGCTGGAGAACACCAGCAGCTCAGAAACGGACCCTGAGGCAGAAAGCAGGGAGCTGAAACACTGCTGCCTCTTCTGGATTTTCTCTGGCCCACCCCCAGAGCACTGGGATTGGGCGGGACCTCGGAGAATGCTGAGAGGTCACTGGCCAGCCACACATGTCAGTCATGAAAGCACTCCTTCCCCTCTCCCCCTCCCTCCCCTTACTTACATAGGTCTTATGAAGGGAGGCTGAGAGCCATGGGACTCTTCAGTCTGGAAAAGCGCAGGCTCAGGGGTGACCTGGTGGCCACATATAAGTGTGCAAAGGGTGTGCATCAGGATCTGGGGGAACGCCTGTTCACCAGAGCTCCCCAAGGGATGACAAGGTACAACGGTCACAAACTCCTCCAAGACTGTTTTAGGTTGGACAGAAGGAAAAACTTCCTTACTGTCAGAGTCCCCAAGGCCTGGAATAGACTTTTTTTTAGAGGTGGTGCAAACACCTACTCTGGACTCTTTTAAGAAACATTTGGACGTTTATCTTACTGGCATCCTTTAACCCCAGCTGACTTCCTGCCCCTTGGGGCAGGGGGCTGGACTCGATGATCTTCCGAGGTCCCTTCCAGCCCTGATGTCTATGAAATCCATGAAGTTTCCCTGGGTTCTTCAGATATTCCTTCTTTGTCTTGAACTTCACTGGGAAGTATCCTGGAGTCATCTCGATCTTGCTGGTAGGCTTCTGTCCAGGGGTCCAGCAGCACCAAGTTTCAGGATCTCCACTTCATGCGAGTGGCGGGGAGCCACAAGTTCTTATCCACAGTGGGATCAACTCATCATGTTGTCTCCCCTGCCAGGTAAATCCCAGACAGCTTCACGTAGGAGTGGGACTTTTCTCTTTGGTTTTAGGAGGAGACTTCTTTGTTGTCTGTATCAGCTGTGTCTGCATCCACACACTCAGGGCTAGTGCCACACACACACACACACACACACGCATGCATTCACACATATGTGTACACATGCAAATACACAGACACAAGGGCACGCACACTGTAAAGAAATCCCCTCCCCCTCTCTCTGTCCCTCACTTGGGTCAGCTCAGGTGACCCCCCTCTCTCTCTGTTTTCTTCTTGGGTCAGGCTGGTTAATCAGGTGACCTGGCCAGATCAAATTCCTAGGGGGAGGAGGGAGCTCTCTTCTTCCTGGCAGGCATTTTGAAAGCTGCAGCAAATGCCCCAGTAAAAGTAGAAGTAAAAACCTGGAAACCTGCCAGGAGTTAGGAATTATCTTAAAATTATCTTAAAAGGATCACTGTGTCCAATCTCTGTAAAGACTCACCTTGCATTTGTTTGCTCAAGTGTATTCTGACTTCCTCCTTCTACCCTCTTCCCCACTCTGATCAATAAAGGTGTTGGGTGACAGGTTGCCATGCTGTGCTACTGTGGAGAGAGAGAGGAGGCCTTCTGCTTCCAGCTTGGCCAGCGGAGTTTGTCTTTTTATTTTCCCTCAGTTCTACCTGATGCTGTCTTGGTATGTTTTGGGCTGAAAGAAGCCCCAGAAATATTACTTTGGGCAAAGCACCCCTAAGGTTTGCAGAGTCTGTGTGCCCCAGCCTGCACAGAGGTCTACCAGAGACCAGTGCCGGGGTGGTGGCAATGTTACCCTGGGCTTGCGGGTGTTCTCCAGGAAGTGGGACAGCCTGCTGTAGACTCCCTGAGGGAGACTCCTGAGATGAGGTTTTGGGCCTGATACGGTGAGGCAGATGGCTCTGCATAGTAGCACCCCCTACTGTGAATGCCACACACACATACATGCACAGATGCATATACACATACAGACACACACATGCACACACATGTGCAAACATGCACAGATGTACACATTCAGATGGACGCACAAGCAGATGAATGCACACACACACGTGCACAGATAGATGCACATATGGACGTGCACACATACACATGCCCCCCACACCCCACCTCCTCCTGCATTCCCACAGTGCATTATTCCACCATTGAAGCAGTCTGCTCTGGATCCTTCTGGGACATAGGTAGAGGTTTCGGGGCATAGGAACCACCATCTGGTCCCCTCCTCCTCTCCCAGCCTCCCCCCAACACCACTTGCTGCCCAGATGCCCCAGGGTCCCCCTTTGCCCTGTTGGACAAGGCCCTTCCTGAGCCCAAGGTGGGTCGGAGCATGAGGGCAGAGGTGCAGAGCAGGAACCACTTAGGGCAGCACACATGGCCAAGGATAGCCAAGCCATGGGACAGCTAGCCAAGGATGGAGGCAGACACCCAGCTTCAAAGTCTACCACTATTATACCCCTTCTATATACGCAGCATTCGTCTCATCAGGAGCCTGGATCAGCAGACGCAGCCCCTCCAAGGCACCCGCCATTAGAGGGGCAGAGATGCCCCAGGAAACATCTCCAGTTGTCCTGTTCAATAGCTACTAATAGATCCATCATCCCTGAATTCATCCAGTCACCCCCAGCTTTTCTCTCTGCCTCCACCCCCTCCTGCAGCCATGAATCCCACAAGCTAATGACATGTGATATCACAATGTCCTTTCTCTTCTTCATTTTAAATCTGTTGCCACCTCATTGCTGCAGCTGCCCCCTGATTCTAGTCTTCTGGGGCTTGGGGAGCAGCAGGTCCCTGCTCACTTGGTCCTCACCCTCCACCATGTGACAGAGCTCGTCCTCTCCCCCTCTCCTCCCCAAAGGGCAGCGTCCCAGCCTTTTATAGTCTCTCCTGGCTTGGAGACTGCTCCAGGCTCCTCATCATTTGGGTTGCCCTTCTCTGTGTTGAGCAGCAAGTCAAATTAAGCAAACCGGGTTCCACCCGGATGGCCAATCTGTTGGCTGAGAAACCAAATCAACAAGTAAGAATTGGGGCAGGTGTGGGCACAGGTGTCTACCAAATCCTAGAATAGTTGGCCGAATCCCTAAGCCAAACTGACTCGCACACACTGATGGGGGAAAGGGGTATTTATTCCAAGGGACAACCAAGCAACAGTCCCAACAACAACAATAATGACCATAATCCATGTTGCTCTATTACACTCAGGGTGACCTATTGGCCTTCCAGACTCTCCAGCTCTCAGACCGTGTCTCTCAAACTGTCTGCAAGGGAGCAAGGCATGATGCCCACAAGCTCCAGGTATGGGACTGGACAGAGGCAGGTCTATATATCCAAGCTTTTCTTGGACATAAGAATAAGCACTTGTGTCTGTGCCTCTCCGGCTCCCTCCACCAGCACAAGAAACATTTTTACCTCTACCAGCCGGGTGGGATACTGGAGAGAGGAGGAAGCTGGCCTGCATCCTGGCAACATGTTGCCTTGGCTTTGCAGAGGTCCTGCCCAGATCCCCCCGTATGCACCCCAGATCTATCTGTGGCTCATTTAAATAAATATTCTGTTACTCACATTTTTCTTTCAGTGAGACTTTGGGAATGGACATGGGTGACTGGTGCCATCTCAGTCGGGGGGGCACGTGCCACCCCAGTGACCAGTCAGCGACCGGGGTGGGGAGGGAGGGGAGGTCCCTCATGGCCAGTCACACTCAGCCACTTCTGGGAGTGCCGCAGCCGCATCAACCACTGCTGCGTTCTGGCCAGCGCTTGCAGAGGGGCACTGGCGCTGCCGTCTCTCCCCCCCGGTCATGTAAGCGGGGAGCACGGCCTGACAGGGTGTGCACCAGCGCTCTCAGGGGGAGTACGTGCACCCCCGTGTACCCCCTACATGTCGCCCCTGGGAATGGACTGAACCAGCCAGCATAAGCGCACATCATCCGTACCTCAGGCTTTGCTAGTGAGTACTGCCCCGTGCGGTCTGTGAGCCACTGGCCACGTCTGCAGCCTGCAGGGCTGGACTAGACGTGACCCCAGGAGGTCCCAACTTTCCTAGGAACCTATCATCCTGTGGTCCTATCACCACCCATCTGCTGTCTTCAGAGGAAAATAAAACCTGGAGGCATGCTGCTTTTCAGGAAAAGGGGCATGTCCATGAATAAATAATAAGTAACTGGGGAGAGCCAGAGGCAGGCGCCTGCTTGGAGACAGCTCAGGTAACCCGTGGCCAGGGACAGACAAGCAGCAGGACAAACACAACCTTCTGAAATGCAAGAGCCCGAGACGTGGAGACAGGGTCCTCTCCAGGCACAGGGACCAGTGTCGGGTCTGCAGTCCTGCTGCCTCAAGCCGGGGCGGCCCTGGTTTTCGGTGGCCGCCCCGATGAGAAGCCTGACTTGCAATCATCTCAGCTCTTGGCTGCCAATAGAGGAAACATAATTTAGAGGTGGTGATGGCCCACAGGGTGTCAGCAAGACAAGGGTCCCCTGCCCCCTACCCCAAATGTCCTGGGATATGGGACCAGGATGTTACTCACTTCCCGGTGGAGTGTAGCCGGATCGGGCGATGCCTGAAAGCCAGGCAGAGAAAGGTCCATCGCTGTAGATGAAGAGGGGAGAGGGGCTATTCCTCCCTGATGTGTCCAAGGGCAGTCAATGCCCCAGGTTCACCCACTGACAGTGTCCCAAAAACAGAGCCCCCGGTGCCCCAGCCAGTGGCACAGGCCCAGGGCACAGGGTGTGGGGCACATGGGACCTGACCCGGAGCGATCAGCTCAGGCGCTCTGCAGACTCAGGCAGCCTCGCTGCAAGGAGCTCCCACCTCTTAGCGCCACGGCGCAGCCCGTCTGCTGTAGCAGGTGGGGGTGGGCTGGCCCCTGGCCCGGCCTCATTTGCCAGCGGCTCTCACCCCAGCCACCGGGCAGGAATTTAGGCTACGTCTGTCCCCGCAGTTAAGGCCCTGAAGGCCGTCCTCACCCTCCTGCCACCCACAGGAGCTGCCCCCTGCTTTTGGCCAAGCTTATCGTCTGGCGGTCCAGGCGGGAGGCTTTGGGCGGGAAGGCTCCCGGCGCCCTTGGGGCATTTTTCCTCGGTGTCGTTTGCGCGTGTCTCCGGGCGGAGTACCACCGGGCAGTGGCCGCCGGCGAGCTTCCCCAGTTTGTGAGCCGGTGGGCACTGTCCGGGGTCTGCTCGGTGTCCCCCGGGAGAGCACTCGTTTTGAACCTATGACCCACACGAGCACACCCTGTTTTCTCTTTTGTTGCCCCCCATAATTTATTGATGTTTTTAAGGCGCTGGTCGCCCTACCCAGTGGCGGCCCCCACCCCTCGTGGTTTTAGGCTTTTAACTTTTTAAGTTTTTTAGCCTTTTTAAACTGTGAACCATCAGCAGCGCCGAACATCATTGGATCCCTGTCCACTACTTTTTCTTATTGATGTCATCTGATGTCATCTGATGCTGGTTGTCTCCCGCAACAGCAGCGACAGCAGCGACCAGCTGGGAGCCACCCCGTCGGGGTGTTAACATCTGATCCATCTCCAAACCCCATCAGGGGTGCAGGGTCCATGTGTACCACTGGCAGCCCACATAGACTAGCGGACATCACCGCGTCAACAGAGGACATCAAATAGTCCCCTTCACATGGCTGACAAGGAGAGGCAAGCTGTGGGCCAGAGATTCCTAGAAGGGCTCCACGTGAGGTCCCTGAGCGGAGCCCTTCTAGGACCGCCATGCTGTGACTTGTCTGCTCGTCTGCACCCAACTCCCCGTGGCGGCCAAAGGCGCAGACCGCGAGGGAGCTGCGGGTCGGTGCTGGAGGCTGCCTGGGCTCTCGCTGCTGTTGGGGGTGGCTGCAATGACGGCCGGATGCCCCGGCTCCCCCCAGATAGGCCCTGTGCCCTGCTGGTACACTGTTCCTCCCTCTTCTGCTGCCTATTCCCTCGCTGTCATGAGGACCCTCTTCCTTACTTTTTCCTCCTGATGATGGCACAGCCCAGGACAGCGACAACCAGGATCATACCCCCAGCCACGATGATGACAGCCAGGACCCAGGGGGACAGGGTGTCCGTCTTGTCAGAGACTGCAGGGTGGAAAAGCGGGCAGCAGTTATTTCGGGCACCACGCACCAGGGATGCACCTTCCGGGGACAGGATGATGGACCACTGCTGCTCAGCCTCCACCATCCTGAACGTGAACTTGTTGGCGTGTGAAACCCCATGCCATGGGACACTCCCCAGACTGAGCCGTGCACCTTAATCGCAGCAGAGCCTGGGCTAGAGCCATGAATGCTGCCCATGGGCAGGGATGCCTGAGGCCCCTCTCTGCGGCTGGTCCCTCCCCAGCTCCCAGAGAGGGGCTCCCCACCCAGTGTCCCCCCCACAGCCCTCACCCCAGGTGAGCGAGGGCTCCGGCAGGCTGCTGTGCTCCACCCGGCAGGCGCAGCGCTGCACGGTGGATGTGGGGCCGAGCTCCAGGGACGTCCACGTGTAGAAGGTGTGGTTGCCAGTGGGCAGGATCCCACTGGTGAAGGTCTCTGGGAGGATCTCCCCTCCCTCCTGCACCCACGAGACATGGATGGGACGTGGATAAAAGTCCCTCACGTGGCAGGACAGGGTGGCTGAGCCATCGGGGGCATCTCTGCGGGACACCGACACCTTGGGGGAGACTGTGGGGAGGAAGGGGAACATGGAGTTAGCAACAAGCCTGGGCCCAGGACACCTCAGAGAGCAGCACACGGCCCCTATGTGTGCAAGGCCTGTTGTGCACTAGAAGCCCCGTGCCTGTGTCACTGGGACCAGTCACTCACCCCTCTGGGCCAAGATGGCCTTTCCCTCCTGCAGCAAGCTCTTCAGGGTTTGCAGACACCTCTCCTCCAGGTACCACTGCACATATTGGGTCCAGGCCTTATGATTCTCCCACAGTAGCTTCTGGGCAAATGCCACGGGCACAGCCGCCACCCATGTTTGCCGCTGGATGTCAAAGCTGATGAAATCCTCCCCGTCGTAGGCGTACTGGAACTTCTGGTCCCCCAAAACGTCACCGCTGAGAGAGCAGCCCACGTGGACCTGCTCAACGTGGAGGCCTGCACAGAAGCATCTGGTCAGCCCGCGCCAACCTCCCATCTCGTACGCTGCTCTCCAGCAGGACGGAGCATCCAGCCAGCGGCCGATGTGTGAGAGCGGCACCCGGGGGCATTAACATCGTGTCCCAGCTACACCCACCTCCATGGGATCCACTGCACCCCCGGTTACTTCTTGGCTGTGCTACCGCCTGGCCAGCTACCCCCAGCCAGCGCGCGCGCTTGGGTTCCCTGCCCATGGCACAGCGCCTGAGGCCCCCACCACGGGTTACTCGTCTTGTTGTTGGTCCACACCCTCCATCATGGGACAGCTCATCCTCTCCCCCTCTCCGCCTTCTCCTTCCCAAAGGGCAGAGTCCCAGCCTGTTATAGCCAATATAACCCCCACCTAATATTATGCAATTAGCTGGTTAATGGGACAATAAAGACCATCGCCATGTGCAAAGTCATTATCTTACTATTAACTAGCTCATTGCAAAATAAACGTAGGCTGGCCACAATTGCATAGTAATAATCGCACCATGGAAATGTCCCTCCAACTCTAAAAAGACCCTGTTAGTGCCTGAAAATGTATAACAACTTTATATCCAGTTTCTATCCAGCTTTCATTTAAAGGTGAAGCAGGGCCCCGGCATTCTTCTCTGCTGAATTTCATTTGCTTTCTAGGGCCCAATTCTCTGGTTTAACAATGCGAATTATCTGCTGTCTCTCCCAGCTTTGGGTCATCTGCAAACTGGATCAGGAAGTGCTTTATTTCTGCATTGGAGCTTATTGATACAACATGCTGCACAGCACCAGAGACAGCCGAGGCCTGTGTGGACCCCCATTGAAACCTGCTCCTGGGCTGGTAGTGATCCATGCATAGGCTTTCTTTGCTTGCACTTATTGAGGCACTCACATGGCCATCCCACTGCAGTGCTGCCTGCCCTTATTTCTCTACTTCTCTCAGAAGAATGCAACATCAAAAGCCTCAGTAAAGTCCAGGTATACTGTACCCACTGTGTGCCCCTTGCTTATCAAGGTGGTTACCCTGGCAAAAGGGGAAGTCAAGCTGGCTTGGCATGATTTGCTCCTAACACCCCATGCGGGCCGCTGCCGAGCTCAGCTCCCTCCTCCAGGGGATTACAGATCCCTGATTCACACCAGGGACCCCCAGTACCGCTGTCCGGCTGCCGCTCTCCAATCCCCCAGGGCCACTTGCTAAAGACGGGCACCGTGTCGCCTTTCTCCGGCCCCTGGGGACTCCCCTCTCCCCCAGGGCTTGGGGCCATTTCTGCCAGCGCCTCCAGGATTTCTTTGCTTCCATCCCCAGCACCGCGGGAGGAATTTCTCATGCCCTGCATGTAAAGAGCACAAGCCCAAGGACCTGCTTGCCTGGATGCAGGGCTTAGTTCAGGAGCCCAGTCCTACTTCTAGCCAAAGCCTTATTTTCCCTTTCTTCCAGGGCTGAGCTTCCAGCCCGCTCAGCATCCTTGGTTCCCTGCCCAGGCGGTTGCAGCTGCAAGCACACAAGTCTCCTAGCCCTTGTGCTTTCTATCAGCTTCCAGGAACAGCTGAGAAACTGGATGCACCTGACAGCAGCAGTGCACACTTGCAGTGTACTGGTATGTCAAGAACAAGTGTGGTGCACGCACCGTCTGTGTGGTTATACAGGTTCATCCAGCTCTTGATGTGAACTTTGGACCCTTTCTCGTACCGCTGGAACTTGTGGGTCAGTTCCCGCATGTAGTCGCTGCCCACAGCCCGCTTCACCCACGGCTGGGTGGGTCTGACCTCCTGGTTGTTGCTGCGGTAGTCGGCAACCACAAAGTCGTCCAGCTTGGCAATCATGAAGTAGGCGTGTGTCCCGTTTTCCTCCTCTGTTCCAGTGACCAGGATGGCCAGGTGGTGCGGCCCTGGCAGGACAGAGGAGACATCACGGGCTGACATGGTGTACACTGCATTGCACACCGTACTGTCTGATTGTCTAAGAGCTGCAACAACAGAAGAAGCCTTCAGTGGCTCAGAGCTACACAGACATGGATGGGAAGAGGGTGCCTGGCTGAGCTCACAACCAGCACAGACAAGATGGGACAAGGGGCAGACTGCCAGGGGAGCGGTGGGCGATGCTATAATCCAGCCTGATGGGCAGTGCCTTCACAAGGAAGCTGGGACAGCGCAGGCTGGATGTATTAGATGGAGCAGACAGCCTGTGGCAGGAGCCCAGCTGCAGGCAGGTTAGCTGCTCAGGAAGTGCCCCTGCCCAGTTAAGACCCCAGAGAGAGCAGGGTGTTTTGGGGGGAGGTTGTGTTTTTTTAAGAAAATTTTTTTCCTGTCCCAAGTCAAATCAGCCAAATCTGTTCCAAATCTGTGTGAATCATTCAAAAACTGTATGTGACCCTGCTACTGGAAGCATCTTCCAGTCCTGCCTGGGGCTCCGGATACTTCCAAATCCTTTGACGAGCATCTTATATGCAGGCCAAAGCCCAAAGGCTGGGGGTCCAGATGCCCCCAAGTTTCGCTGTACTGCCGCAGAACCAAGCTCGGGAGGTGTCTCCCATTTCCACGAAGTGGGTTTGTGGCCGAGATCCTCCCACTGGAAGTCAAAGCTGGAGGCTATGAGAGAGCACAGGTATACACCTGCTGATGAGGACGTGAAGCCCCGTGCCTAGAGCCAGTGCCCTCTCTGTCCCACGCCCGGCCTGGAGGCGCCTGCCCCTTGTGTGCCAGGGTGAGCCGGCTCTCTACCACGAGCAGTTTGCACGGCCTCCAGCATGGCGTCGGGAGCTGGGACTGACCAGTGGGGGTTTAGTCTGCCCCAGCCCTGCACTGGGTCTAAGCCTTGACCTTGGGTGACATCTGTGGAGTAGGCGGGCTGGAGCTGAACAAGTTACAGAGCACAATTGGGAAAGACCCCTCCAGCAGAAACTCCTCTCTATCAGCCTGTGCCCTGCTGCTCCAATGCACGGATGTTCCTGCTGTAAGGGCAGGTAACATGGGCTCAGTGTGACCTGAGACACAGCCCTGAGTACGGACTGTGGTTGCAGTTTGCAGGAAGGTCTGAAGAGCCCCTCTGGGCGAAGCCAGGCTGCGCGTGCACAGGAAGAGGCGGCAAATCTCCAGAGCGGCGAGAGATGCGCGGGTGAAAGTCTGTCGCGCCCCCACTCCCCCGAAGCCCCCCAGACACCCCGCAACAGCCGCAGAGCCCCCTGCCGACCCCCAGCACAGCCGGAGGCAAGCGGGACTCATGGTGGGAAGGAGTTAACCCCTCTCTGAGTGCGAGGCGGCCGCGTGGAGCCGGCTGGTCAAGTCCTTGCCCAGACCCCTACTATGCCCAGCCCCCAGGGAGCCGCGACCAGGCTGCACAGACAGGCACTTGCCTGCTGGCGCATGAGTTAGCACAGAGTTGGCGCGGGACAGCCCGAGACCCTGCCTGCGAGCCCCGCAGGGTAGTCAGCCCAGCCGTAGCCAGCCTACCAGAGGCATGACACGGATGGGCACGCGCCACACCCCTCGGGTCCCCTCGGGCTCTGCGGCCCCCCCATCGGGCACCTCAGAAACGGCCGCCCAGACGGGGCCCATGGTCCCGGGCTCCACGCAGACAGAGCCCCTGGCTCTTGGCTGCGGGGCTGCCTGTCCCTTTTTCAGGCTCTGGGGCCCAGGAGCATGGCCACCTCCCCGTGTGGGGTCTGCTCCCTTTTGGGGTCTCAAGCGTGCCGGCAGGAGGAGCTCCAGGCCACAGTCCAGAGACTGGGTGCCATCAGGGACTGCGAGCAGGAGACAGACTCCTCCTGCCAGGCCCTTCTCCCCCGGGAGCCGCAGGGGAGAGCACCGTCTCCCTCCGCGACTAAGGAGGACTCTGGGACCTCCCGCTCTGCCCAGTCAGGGGCATGGACCGAGGTGGTCAAGGGCCTCAAGGCCCGCCGCACCAAGGCCACTGCCCCGCTGCAGCTTAGCAACAGGTTCGCACCTCTTGCAGCCCCGGCAGAGCCTGCTCAGTGGCCGGCTCCCGCAGGCAACCCAGGCTCAACCGCAGCTACTGCCCCCGCTCTCCCCAAGACAAAGCGAAAGGTGTTTGTTGTGGGAGACTCCATCCTGCGGGGACCGAGGGGGCAATCTGCCGCCCCGACCCCTTAGCCCGGAAAATCTGCTGCTTCCCGGGGGCCCGCATCCGAGACATTGTGGAGAGGATCCCGCAGCTCCTCCGGCCCACGGACCACTACCCCACGCTCCTTATTCACGTGGGCACCAATGACACGGCTCACAGCACCCCCGGCCAGGTCATGAGGCGCTACAGGGAGTTGGGAGCGGGGCTTAGGGGTCTGGGAGCTCAGGCGGTGTTTTTGTCGATCCTCCCAGTCTCGGGCTATGGGCTGAGGAGGGAGAGGAGGATCCACGCGGTGAACCAAAGACTGCGGCGCTGGTGTCACCGGGAAGGCTTTGGCTTCCACGACCACAGCCCGCTCTTTGGCGAGAGAGGCAGCGAGCTGCTGGGAAGAGATGGCCTCCACCTCTCTCCCCTGGGGAGGAGGCTCTTCTCAGCCAGGCAGGCTGACCTGCTCCACCGGGCTTTAAACTAAGCCCGCTGGGGGATGGGGGGACGACTGCCTCTGCTGGCCCGCTGAGCGACCCTTGCAAAGCCAGCAGGCCAAGGCACTTAAGGGAGTCCACCCCTGCCCCAGCCCTGGCACAATCTGTGGGCAAGGCAAGAGCCCCCAAGGGCACACTTGCCTGCCTGTACACTAATGCCAGGAGCCTGGGCAACAAGCAGGACGAGCTCGTCCTCCTGCTCAGTGCAAAGAAATACGATGTCATTGGGATAACAGAGACCTGGTGGGACTCCACCCATGACTGGACCACGGGGATAGAGGGCTATACCCTGTACAGGAGGGATCGTGTTGGCAAAAGGGGCGGGGGTGTATCTCTCTATGTGAAGGAAAGCTACATGTCCCTGCAAGCTGATGTTGGCAACCAGCATGGACAGCTAAAGACCCTCTGGGTAAAAATTCATGGGGAATACGGCACAGGGGACACAACGGTGGGAGTCTACTACAGACCTCCCACTCAAAGTCCTGAGCTTGACCAGGAGTTCGCCCGGGAACTGACTGAGGCCGCTTGCTCCAGGACCTTGGTTGTCATGGGTGACTTCAATTACCCGGACATCTCGTGGGAAGATCACTCAGCTAAATGTGAGCGGTCGCAAAGCTTTCTCTCGTGCGTGGATGACCTCTACCTGACTCAAGAAGTCTATGGGCCAACGAGAGGCAAAGCGCTGCTCGACCTGGTACTGGCTACAGGGGACGACCTAATCGGCGACCTAGTGATTGATGGGAAGCTGGGTGACAGCGACCACGAGCTGATCACATTCACCATCCGCCGTAAAGCTGGCAAGTCAGTCAGCAACACAGAAGTCCTTGACTTCAGAAAAGCCAAATTTGACAAGCTCAAGAGGCTAGTCGGGCAGGCCCTCAGGGACCATGACCCCAGGGAGATGGGAGTTCAAGAAGAGTGGTTGCTTCTCAAGGAAGCGATGCTCAATGCACAAGCTAAATCTATTCCAACATGGAGGAAAGGCAGCAAGAAGGCACAGCAGCCCCCCTGGCTCTCCAGAGACCTAGCGGACCTACTGCGGCTAAAAAGGAAAGCTTACAAAGGATGGAGGACGGGATTCACCTCCAAGGAGAATTACTCCACGCTGGTCCAGTCCTGCAGGGAGCAAACCAGGAAAGCCAAGGCTGCAACTGAACTCCAACTAGCTTCAGGCATCAAGGACAACAAAAAGACCTTTTTCAGATATGTGGGGAGCCGGAGGAAAAGCAAGGGCAACGTTGGACCCCTGCTAAACCAGATGGGGCAACTGACAACTGACGCCCAGGAAAAAGCCAACCTATTAAATAGGTACTTTGCGTCAGTCTTTCATCAGTCCCATGGGACGCCCATGCCTGCTGTGGGACAGGGAGATCCGGGTGAGGGGGATCCCCTACCCTCCATCAATGCTGACCTCGTGAAGGAACACCTTGACAAGCTGGATACCTTCAAGTCAGCTGGCCCTGACAACCTGCACCCCAGGGCACTCAAGGAGCTGGCGAGCGTCATAGCCCAGCCCCTGGCACGGGTCTTTGAGAGCTCCTGGCGCTCTGGTGTAGTGCCCGAAGACTGGAAGAAGGCCAATGTGGTGCCAATCTTCAAGAAAGGGAGAAGAGTGGATCCGGCTAACTACAGGCCCATTAGGCTGACTTCTATCCTGGGGAAGATCTTAGAAAAGTTTATTAAGGAGGCCATCCTTGAGGGACTGGCCCAGGCTAACATCCTAAGGGATAGCCAGCACGGGTTTGTTGCGGGTAGGTCTTGTTTGACCAATCTCTTTTCCTTCTACGACTAGGTGACCTATCACCTGGACCAGGGAGAAGAGATTGATGTCATATATCTTGACTTCAAAAAAGCTTTGATCTGGTATCCCATGATCACGTCTTGGCTAAACTGGCCAATTGCGGCCTTGGGTCCACCAGGATCCGCTGGCTGGGAAATTGGCTCCGTGGTCGGACCCAGAGGGTAGTGATTGATGGCAGTCACTCATCATGGTGCCCTGTGACCCGTGGGGTCCCTCAAGGCTCTGTCTTTGGACCCATACTGTTCAACATCTTCATTAACGATGTGGACATTGGAGTCAGGAGTGGACTAGCCAAGTTCGCCGATGACGCCAAACTTTGGGGCAAAGCATCCACGCCAGGAGAGAGGCGGGTGATCCAGGCTGACCTGGAGAAGCTCAGCAAACGGGCAGACGAGAACCTGATGGTGTTTAACACCGAAAAATGTAAGGTTCTCCACCTTGGGAGGAAAAACCTGCAGCATCCTTATGTGGCGAAATGCCGGGCTAGCGGCTCCGGCACCGCTTAGGGGAGCCGCGGGCTTTGCGGAGTTGTGCGAGCACGCGGCTTGTGGGGCGGGATTGAGGTAGCTCTTAGCCACCCTCGAGGTTCGCCGAGTTGGCACAAGCAGACGACTTAGAGTAAGTAGTTAGTGTCTCTTAATCTATAGGATATCCACTGGTTCACGAGGTTCCAGAGCCAGCCCTTGCTCTCCAACAGTGGAGCTAGTCCAAAGCTAGGTGCGGCTGCCGGCCCGTAGTCCCAGAACTGGTCAACAGCTCATGAATGGGAAATACAGTGCAATACTGTAACATGGTGAATCGTTGTTAGTTGTCGGATTTCCGAGGCCTTTGTCTTCACTGGGGTACGTCCAGGCGGGGAGGCTGAGAACCGGTCTGCGGGGTGATCAGGCCCACAGAGTTTTCCAGTTGTCGTCTCTGCTGCTTCCTGCTTTTTTGCCTCTTTTATAGATGTTCGTTGGACTGCCTCTATGACACTAACTATAATATACAGAGATAGGATAATTTTCTTTTACATAATAATTGCTAGGCAGATTTTCTACATAAGTTTCATTTCTGTAGAAATGACACTTTTAGATAAGAAACGAAATTTACAGAATGCACATGTGTAGCTTAATGTCAGTGGAGAAAAGTACAAAGCGCTCATTTTGATTAACAGTCGACTTCAAGGTTACATAAATGTGAGAGTGCCGCGCGGCAGTTATACAGAAAAGGGAAAATATAAAATATATGCTAAATAATATAAAATAGTTACACCTTATAGGCTCGGCAGTGCTACGTTGGATAGCACTACAGAAGAAAGAGACTTAGGGGTCATCATTGACCACAAGATGAACATGAGCCTGCAGTGCGATGCTGCGGCTAGTAAAGCGACCAAAACGCTGGCTTGCATCCATAGATGCTTCTCGAGCAAATCCCGGGACGTCATTCTCCCCTTGTACTCGGCCCTGGTGAGGCCACAGCTGGAGTACTGCGTCCAGTTTTGGGCTCCACAATTCAAAAAGGATGTGGAGAAGCTTGAGAGAGTCCAGAGGAGAGCCACGTGCATGATCAGAGGTCAGGAAAACAGATCTTACGACGACAGGCTGAGAGCCATGGGACTCTTTAGCCTGGAAAAGCGCAGGCTCAGGGGTGATGTGATGGCCACCTATAAGTTTATCAGGGGTGACCACCAGGATCTGGGGGAACGTCTGTTCACCAGAGCGCCCCAAGGGATGACGAGGTTGAACGGTCACAAACTCCTGCAAGACCGTTTCAGGCTGGACATAAGGAAGAATTTCTTTACTGTCCGAGCCCCCAAGGTCTGGAGCAGCCTGCCAGCGGAGGTGGTTCAAGCACCTACACTGAACACCTTCAAGAGTAAATTGGATGCTTATCTTGCTGGGATCCTATGACCCGAGCTGACTTCCTGCGCTTTGGGTGGGGGGCTCATCTAGATGATCTTCTGAGGTCCCTTCCAGCCTATAAAACCTATGGAAGTCACTGTAAAATGCCTGCTCCACTGTCGCTGTGGCTCTGCGGTTGTGGGGTCAAGAAGAACAAACATCAGACATCAAAAAAGAGCCATTTGATTGCAGGGGGGTTCAGACGCTGGGGAAGAAATGCAAGCTGCTCGCTGGACAAAACCTCCTACGGATGGGAGGGCACGTGTGCAAACAGCTTGGGCAGAGATATCCCTGTGCAGATCCCAGCCATGCCCTCCTCTCCCCTGCAGCTCTGCCCCAGCCCGGGCCCAGGATGCAGCTGCAGCAAGTCTGTGGGTGCATCTACACAAGGTGCTTTCCTGTGCAGAAGACTAGTTTGCTACTCCGTAAAGCGTCACCCTCTACACATGCACGGCGACTAGGGTGCAGTAGATTTGTTAACTGCACTGCCAGATAGTCCCACCAGATACGAGTGCTGTCTGGCAGCACAGTACATTACTGTGCTCAAGTGCATGTGTAGACAGTGATGCTGGGATTAGTTTACCAGTTTATTCAATCACATTAATTGCACATGTAGACGCGGCCTGTTAGTGGGAGCTGCCGCGTCTCAGTGCTGCTGCCGTCCTCAGGCACGTGACGCCCGCTCCTGTCCCACCCAGCGCTCCCAGCACCCCTCCCCCTGTTCAGGTCTCACCAGTAGCAGCCACCGCTGCCAGGAGCGCCCCGCAGATCTGCAGGGCAAGCGCCCAGGCCATGCCGGTGGAAGGATGTCTGTGGGAGGAGAGGGCCTGTTGCAGAAACCGGGAGGGAGGCCAGACCCGGCACTGAGCGAGGCGCTTGCACGGAGCGAGGCAGGAGGCCCTGCCTTCTGCTGGGCGTTGCTCGCCGAGTGCAGGCTGCCGGTTGGAAAGCCAGCCCCCGGTGCAGGCATCACCTGTGTCTAGGCAGACCTGCCCCTTCCAGTCACTGGGGGAAAGGCAGAAAAACAAGTCAGCTGAGACGGGCGAGAGCAGGGAGGCGGCAGCTGCTGCAGCGTGAAGTCAGGCCCAGGGCAGGCGGCATTGGCACCTTCTCAGCGAACTCGTGCGAGGTGTGCAGCATGCAGCAAGCCTGAGCAGGAGATGCACAGCATGAATCCTCGAGGTGCAGCAGATTTGGGGCTGCCAGTCCCACCGCAGAGGCAGCACGGTGCTCCTCATCCCCAGCCCCAGTTTGAGATGCAGGGCCCAGACCCGGGCACAGTATTCGAGGAGTGGGCGCCCCGGGGATTCATATAGCAGCAGCAAAACCTTCCCTGTTTCGTTTTCAGTTCGCTTCTTAGTGATGCCCAGCATTTTATTGGCTTTTTTGGCAGGCCAAGGTGCCATTTGGAGAGAGCTCCTCCAATGACCCCAAGGTCCTTTCCTGAGTGGTCACAGCTAGTGTGGACCCTGGCGTCCGGGACTAGAGGTGAAGTTATTTTTACCCGGGTGCATTGCCCTGCAGTTAAACCAATGAAATGGCCTTGCTGTTTCTGTTGCCTTGCCCTGCCCTGAGCTAGCAGGGTGGTGCAGCTTGTCACCCCTCCCAGCCCCCCAGGAACCGAGATGCTATTACCGAGGGCTGTTTTCAGTGTTTGAGGCACAGCTCCACGGGCACCGTTCCCAGAGACGTTGCTGGGGTCTCTTTCTCTCTCACACATACTCGGGAGGAAATACAGACATCATATGCACTGAATTGTCATCAGTGGCTCAGTGTCCAGTTGGGAGGAGGGATCAAGCGGGTTCCCCAGAGGTCTGTCCCGGTCTGCAACGGTTTGAAATCTTTACTAATGAGCTAAATCATGGGATTGGTGCGCACTTAGCAAATTCAGGGGTTGGACTAGATGCCCTGTGGAGGTCCCTTCCCACCCTCTGTTTCTAGGATGCTCCGAAACGTGCAGGTGACCCCAAGCGGGGTGGAGCCGCAGGGTTTGGGTCCAGCATGGCTTGGATGGCCTGGAGACGTGGTTTGCAATCAACCAAGTGTGAGTCAACAAGGACAGGTGCAAAGCCCCACACTCGGGAGGGAACAACCGCGTGCACAAATGCAGGCTGCAGGATGACTGGCCAAGTTGCAGCGCTGCAGAGCGGGACCTGGTAGCAGACCAGGAGCTAAACACGAGCCAGCAGTGACTCTTGCTGCAAGCGCAGCCAGCAGCCTCCTGGGCAGACTGGAGAGTCCAGTGCAGAGCGACAGACAGGATCAGGGGCTGGGAGGCAGGACTGGTGCTAGGGACAGAGCGGGGGTGACTGCGTCTGGAGAAGAGAGGTCTGACGGGGGATATGACGACGGCCTTCAGATCCTTGAAGGGCAATGACGGGATGGAGACGGGCTTTTCTCTGTGGTGGGAGGGGACAAGACTGGGAGCAATGGCCTGCAGCTGCAGCCGGGGAAACTGAGGCTGGAGATGGGGAGAAACTGCAGTGTGTGATTTTGAAGGTGGGCAAGCATTGAAACAGGCTGCCCAGAGACGTGAGGGGGTCTCCATCCCTGGCAGGGTTTGAGGACAGGTTGGAGACACGGGGCGTGCATGGTTCAGTCAGGGTCCGTCCTGCCCTGAGCAGGGAGCTCTTACCAGGAACCCGGCCCCGTTCGGTGTTCGGGAGACAAGACCCCAGCCTGTCTGTGCTCAGGGCCCCACTGCGAGCTGAGGCGGGTCCTGGGACGCCGGGGGGCAGCATGGGGGGAAGGAGGGGGTAGCTCGGCGTGCACGAAACCGGCCGTTGGCCGTGCACACCACAGCGGGTCACGGCGCTGGGTACCAGGCAGGGCAGGGGTGTAAATGTGCCAAAGCCCTGGGGATGGCCAGAGCTGCCAGGGACGAGGGCAGAGCCAGGCGCGGAGCAGGCTGGGACCTGCCCGTGGCAGGGGGCCCAGCGCAGCCAGGTCCAGGCCTGGCCCGGCGCTGATCCCGAGCGCTTGCAGGCGCCACTGCCGCCAGACTGACCCGCTCCCTGCCAGGCTCACTCCAGCGTGGACCATGGCCTGGGGGCAGCGCGTCCTGCTCTGGCTGCTGCTCCCATGGCTGCGGGGCAAGGTGCAGGTGGGGGAGCAGGTGATGGGTGGGGGGCCTGGGCCTAGGACCCCAGTGAATCTTAATCCGCCTCGCCCAGGGGGCGGGTGGGGCTGGGGATGCTGGGTCCAGAGTCCGGATCAGCTCTGGAAATCCCCAGGCTGGGAGCCAGCGCTCTGTGCTTTTGCTTTCACAACGCTGCTGGGGGGGCAGGTTCCCCTGCGGGCGGGCTGCCTCCATGGCTGGGGTGCACTCAGGGCTTTTTCGACCCCCTCCCACCTCCGAAGGGTGCTGGGGGCAGCGCCATGCCCCGCACGGGCTGTGTGGGGCCACGGAGGCTGCTGGGGTGGGGGTGGGGGGGAGTCCCGAGTCCAACACCCCCTGCTCTGAACACTAGACCTGGCCCCCGCCCAGTGCCTGGGACAAAGCCCCAGAGTCGGGGGTCCTGGGCAGCCTCGGCATAGCCCCCCCGGAGCCGGGCAGACAGCCCGGGAGCCTGAGTGCAGCCCTTTCCCCTGCTCTGACCACTGGGCCCGACTCCCTGCCGCACCAGGGGAGACCCCCAGTGTCCCGGCTCACAGCCGCCCTTCCCCGGCCCGGCCCTGACGCCTGGTCCCTCCTCTCCCCCCAGACCCCGGGAACGGCCCAGGAGCCCCAGCTCCCCGCATTGCCCCCAGCAGCAACACGGCCCTCGGGCGGGAGCTGGGCAGAGAGCCCAGGCCTCCCGGCTCCAGCTCCCGCCCCGGGCCCGGGGCCCTCTGCCAGCTGCACCCGCGGCCCGGGGGCAGGAGCGCCGGTGATTTCCAAGCAGTCACCCTTTTCCACGGGCACCAGGCCCAGGCGCGGAGCCACAGCCCCGCCTGCCACGGGAACCCCTCGACCTGCTCTGCGTCGGGGAAACTCCCACAGCCCACGTCCCCGGCCCCTTCGCTCCCTGGTTTGTTCTGGCTGCTGTCCCTGATGAGAAGCCAATTTGGATTCATCTCAGCTCTCGGCTGCCAACGGGGAAACGTTATTTAGCAGCAGCAATGGCCGACGCAGTCCCAGCAAGACAAGGAGCCCACCCCTACCCCTGCGACGTGGGGCCATGACGTTACTCGCTGCTCGCTGGAGTGCAGAGGGGCTGGGGGAGGCCTGGGAGCCAAGCAGAGAGAAACACTCATCCCTGCGGAGGAAGTGGGGCCGGGGCTAATCCTCCCGATATGCCCAAGAGCAGACAGTGCCCCAGGTTGACCCGTAGGCCGTGTCCTAACAGCACAACACCGGTGCCCAGCCAGCGGCACAGACCAAGGGCGCAGGGCATGGATCACATGGCAGTTACCCCAGAGCAATCGGCTCAGGCTGTCTGCAGACTCAGGCAGCCTCGCTGCAAGGAGCTCCCGCTCCTGAGAGCCACGCTCAGCCCGTCGGCAGCAGCAGGAGGGGCAGGCTGGCCTCTGTCCCAGCCCCGTTTGCCAGCGGGTCTCACCAGCCACCAAAGCTTGCCTTTACACTTACATTGCCTTTTCCCGTTTAGTTAGGGGCAGGCTCAGGGCCCTCCTCACCCCGGTGCCACCCACGGGAGCTGCCCGGCCCCTTCACGTGGCTGGCAATGGGGGTGCTAGTTCAGTGAACTAGGTCATCACACAAACTTACACTGGCCACACATTCAAAGTTATTATCACACCACAGGACCATCCATCCAGCTCTAAAAAGAGGAAACCAGCTACCACGTGCTTGAAAACATGTAACAACTTTGTAGCTGGTTCCTATCCAGCTTTCATCTGAACGTGTAGCAGGGCCCGGCATTCTTCTCTCCCGAATTCCCCTTGCTGTCTAGGGCCTGATTCTCTGTTTTATCCTGGTGAATACTAGTCCTGGTGGCTGTCCTTCCAGCTTTGGGTCATCTGCAGCCTGGATCCGGAAGTGCTTTATTTCTGCATTCGAGGTATTGATACAACAGGCTGCACAGCACCGGAGAGAGCCCAGGCCTGTGTGGAGCCTCTGTTGAAACCTCCTGCTGCCGGGCCGCTATTAAGCCATGCGTAGGCTCTCTGTGCTTGCACTTCTCCAGGCGCTCCTGTGGCCATCTCACCACAACGCTACCTGCCCGGATTCCTCTAGTTTCCTTAGCAGAAACCATGTCAAAAGCCTCAGTAAAGTCCAGGTATACTGTACCCACTGTGTGCCCCTTGCTTATCAAGGTGGTTACCCTGGCACAAGGCGAAGTCAAGCTGGCGTGGCATGATTTGCTCCTAACACCCCATCCGGGCCGCTGCCGAGCTCAGCTCCCCCCTCCAGGGGATTACAGATCCCTGATTCACACCAGGGACCCCCAGTACCGCTGTCCGGCTGCCGCTCTCCAATCCCCCAGGGCCCCTTGCTAAAGACGGGCACCGTGTCGCCTTTCTCCGGCCCCTGGGGACTCCCCTCTCCCCCAGGGCTTGGGGCCATTTCTGCCAGCGCCTCCAGGATTTCTTTGCCTCCATCCCCAGCACCGCGGGAGGAACTTCTCAGGCCCTGCATGTAACGAGCACAAGCCCAAGGACCTGCTTGCCTGGATGCAGGGCTTGGTCCAGGAGCCCAGGCCCACTCCTAGCCAACGCCTTGTTTTCTCTTCCTTTCGGGCTGAGCTCCCAGCCTGCTCAGCACTTCTTGGTTATCAGCTCACACACCCAGGCGGACGCCGCTCCTTGCCCTTGTGCTCGCTGCCGACTGCCAGGAAGATCTGGGAAGCTGGGCGCGCTTCGCGGCAGCTGTGAACACTTTCAGCCTACAGGTTTGCCAGGAAGAAGCCCGGTGCACTCAGCGCCCGTGTGGTTACACAGCTTCACCCAGCTCTTTACGTGAACTTCGGACCCTTGCTCGTCCCGCTGGGACCCGCGGGCCAGTCCCCGCACACAGTCATCATCGCCCGCAGCCGCCTCACCCCGCTGGGGGCGCCTGGCCTCCTGGGTGTCGCTGCGGGAGCTGGCAACCACGAAGTCGTCCAGCGTCGCAGTCGTGACGCAGGTGTGGGTCCCGTCCTCCTCCTCTGGCCCAGGGACCGGGCGTCCAGGTGGTGCGGCCCTGGGGTAGGAGAAGGGACATCAAGGTTACGAAGGTGTATCGATAGTCTGATTGTCTCAGAGCCACAGCGACGGACCAAACCGGCAAGGGCTCGGCGCTACCCACGCCTGGGACGGAAAGAGGGCCCTGGCTCAGCTGGCAGCCCGCGCAGGAGACATGGGCAAGGGGCAGGCTGCCAGGGGAGCGCGTGGAAATGGGCACAGCCGGATGGGCCGTGCCCTCACAGGGACGCTGCCGGCTCTCTGCCACGGGCAGTCTTGCACCGGCTCCAGTGTGGTGCAGGGAGCTGGGATGGACGACCGGGGGGTTGTGTTGGCCCCAGCCCTTGGACCAGACCCAAGCCTTGAACTGGGATGAGCTCCGTGGAGCAGCTGGGCCGGAGCTGAGCACGTGTTACTGAGCACAGTCAGGAGAAACTCCTCCTGCAAAAAAAAAGCCGTTTTCTGGGATGCAATCGCACTCAGGCTGTGCCAGCGCTCCCTTCAAGCCGCGCAGGCGCGTGCATGCCGCACTGTCCGGTGGACCTGCAGAGCCGAGCACGCTGCGCAGCTTAGAGGGAACGGGGGCCTGCGCCTTGCTGCTCAGATGCACGGTGCTCTTGTTGTAAGGGCAGTGAACATGTACTAAATCTGATGTGAGACAGCCCTGAGGAGGACTGTAGTTGCAGTTTAAAGGAGGGTCAGAAGAAACTCCTCTGGGCAAAGCCAGGCTGCACGAGGGCAGCAGGCCTGATGACCCCGTTACAGAAATATCGAGAGAGAGAGGCAGCATGGGAAAGTTGGGGGGCAGAGTCCCTCAAAGGTGCCTGCCACTCTGTTGCTGCGGATCTGCAGTGGTGGTGTTAACAAGAACAAACACCTGAAACCAAAAAAGAGTCGTGCAAAGGCGGAGAGGCTCAGACCCTGGGCAAGGAATGCAAACTGCCCACTGGACAAACCCCTATCGCTGGCCGGGCACGTGTGCAAACAGCTTGTGCAGAGACATCCGTGTGCAGGTCACACCCATGCCCTCCTCTCCCCTGCAGCCCTGGGCCCAGGATGGAGCTGCAGCAGGTCCATGGGCGCAGCCACATGAGATGCTTTACTGTGCAGACGACTAGTTTGCTGTGCAGTGAAGCATCCCGGTCTACAAGCGTGCACCAGTCAGGGCGCAGTAGCCCTATTTCCTGCACTGCCGGATCGCCCCACCACATACAAGTGGTATCAGGCATACCGCTGCTCAGGCAGACACTGTAAGGGGTGGGGAGATGCTGGCACAGAAACCCGGGGGAGGCACGGCCCAGAGCTGACGAGTCGCTCCAGACTGAGCGTGCCAGGAGGCCCTGCCTTCTGCTGGGGGGTGCTTGCAAGGTCTGGTCGGGAAGCCGTCCTCCAGCGCGCTGCAGAGAGTGGGGAGGCGTCACTGGTGTCCAGGCAGACCTGCTGCTTTCAGGCTACCAAGGGGAAAGGTGGAAATATAAGTCAGCGGAGAAGGGCGAGAGCACGGGGGTGGGGGCTGCAGGCAGTGTGAAGTCAGGCCAAAGGAAGGGGGCGGGTTGCACCTTCTGAACCGACTCAGTGCAGGACGTGCGGCACACAGGAAACCCAAACAGCAGACGTACGGCATAAATTGGAGAGGTGCAGCGTGTTTGGGGGGCCTGTTCCACCGCAGGGGCAGGACGGTCCTCCTCATCTCCAGCCTCAGTTTCCCCGGCTGCAGCTTGAGTCTCAGTCCTGTGTCCTGAGGCCATCGGCACTAGTTTATCACCATCCTCCAAATTACCTCCTTCAGGGACTGGAAAACAGATCAAATCCCGCTTCAGCCTCCTCTTCTCCAAACTAAACAACCCCAGTTTCTGAACCTTTTCTCCTAAGTCACATTTCCCAGACCTCCAATCACGTCGCTGCTCTCCACTTTATTATTATTATTATATTTTTTTAAAATTAATTTGAATCCTCATCCCATGCTCCAAAGTGCCTGCTATCCAGCCCAGCTGAGGGTCACCTGCAAGGTGAGTGTGTGCCCAAATCCATCCTTTTAGTCATCAATGAAGGTCTTGAACGGGACTGAGCTGAGAACCGACTTCTGGGGAATCCCAGCTCAGCGCAGGGCGACACTGAGCTGTGGTTGGCCGTCAAGCAGCGGTTGTCTCACCCAACTGGGATTGCCTCACTTCCCTTATAAGAAAAACCCAGGAGACAGTGTGGAAAGCCTTGCTGACCTACTGATACACACACCTGTTATTCCCTGCTTGTCCACAGAGCTCACTTTATTACCGAAGGACATGGGATGAGCTGAGCGTGACTTGCTCTTGACAAACCCATGTTGCTGCTCCTGGGCACTGCTTTATCTTCCAGGATCCTGCAAGTGGATCCGTCACGACGCGCTCCAGGGTCCTTCCCCTTGACCGGGGGTGGATGAGGACACAACCTGAGACCCAGGCCCCTTCATCCTTGGTGCCTGCAGCCCTGCTGCCACTCCAGGTTTGTGCCCAGGATCACGAGCGCCCACACGGACGGGCAGAAGGGGGGCAGTGGATGAGTTTTGGGGCCCTTGTTGCTACATCGTGTCTTCGGGCTCCGAGTCACCAGGGCCGGCTGAGAGCTCCTCCGTGGGCCGCGGGGCACATCAGTCATTTTCAGATTGAAGCAAAAACAAATATACCGTTATTGGGAGGTGACTAGCATGCTGCATCCTGCCTTCTGTATTCAAAATGCAAGAACCAGGCAAGAAAAAATAATCAACGTGTGTTGTTTTTTTAGTCCTGTTGCCATTGGAAGTAAAGGCACATTTCCTTCAGGTTTGTAGAACAAAAGTCTTGCCCACCTGAGCAACTTGGCAGTGCCTGAAAGGCTTCACGGAAAGTTAATTTCACATGTGAGTTCACGCTCACGTGAATTAACATTCCCGCTCCGGAGTTAACGCTGCCAGCTAGAGAGAAACACAGGCTGCAGGGCTGTGAGTAGGAGCGAGAGTATCAGGAGCAGCTCCCGGCCAGCCGCGCGTAGAAGAGCCCAGGGGGGGTCCCCTTGTCTGGGGCTCACCGAGTGACCACAGGGGAGGAGAGCAAAGTCCAGCGGGAGCAGGGAGCGGCGGTGCCCCGAGCTCCTGGGGCAGTGGGACCAGCAGTCCCAAATCACACCATCTCCCCTGGGCTCCCAGGAACTGCACCGGTCTCTACTGGTCTCCATTGCCGTCTGCTGCCCGACCGGCTCACGGTCCTGCTGCGACGCGGCGCTGTAAGGCCCTGCCATACTGCCAGGTTAAATCTGGATAGAAAGCAGCTATTACACATGCTCAAGCAATAATTTTGTAGCTGGGTAGCCAGTTTTATGGCATAATTAGTTTGCACATGCATCCAGTGTAAATTTATTGTGCCATTCGCCAGTGAATTGTGCAATACATTTAATGTAGCCTCACAGAACAGTACCTGTATTAATTCTGGTTATTTCCGTATTAGAGGTATATGCCTCCCTCCCCAATCCAACAAACGCTCGGGGCAGCCTGCAGTTGGAGCCAGGATCACTTGCAGGAGCAGGTAGAGGATTCAGATCAAATACACGGCAGAAACTCCCTGGGCAATATCCTGGTAGCTAAACGCTGACCCAGACAGGAGGAGTTGAAGGGGACGCCAGAAGAGGGGGAGGCCCGGTCTCCACATCCCATCCCCTTGTGCCACCATGGGGGAGGTTTGCATCACCGGTGACATCTGTATACTCGTCTCTTCCTACGCAGGGGTGAGGGACATCGCTGTCACGGTTGCTAAAGGATGAGGGGCCTGGGAGGCAGGACTTCAAGGGAAATCGAAGGCAGTGCTTCTTTCCCCTGTGGAGCACTGCAGAAGTCCCCTGGAGCCCGGGGCCCGGTGCGGGACCCTGCACGTCATGCAGGCGGTGGGCAGACTGGCAAGAGTCGGGCACAGAGCGACAAACGTGATCGGGGCCTGGGAGGTGGGACTATGCCAGGGAAAGAGCTGGGGTGACTGAGTCTAGAGAAGAGCAGACCCAGGGAGGACGCGATCGCCGTCTTCAAATCCATGAGCGCATGGAGATGGGCATTTCTCTGTGGCCACAATGGACAGAACTGGGAAGTTTTTGGGAATTGTGTGTGGGGCCAGATCAGCCGAGTCCATCCCTAATTCTGCTGACTGGGCACACATCACTTGTTGGGTCTCTGTGGCGCTACCGCCGGCAAGTCTCCTCCTCACAGACTGTCTGCCGCTTCAGATATTCCCAAAGCTGTGGCAGGCATCCTATGTGTAAGCCCCGAGCCTGGGCACCTTGGGCAGTAGTGGCCTTAGGGGAGGGCAAACCGGGAGCTTACCTGGGGCCCCACACTTTAGAGGGGCTCAATTTTTTTGGGAGGGTGAAGTTTTTGCAAGGAAGTGGCTCTATTTGCATTTTAACGCTCGACTATTTATCTGTTTCTCTCGAAGAATACTAAAAAGATCCACGATACAATGGTGGTGGGTTAATATTTACTGGACCACATGCCTCTAAGGGGCCACAAATGACTCTCTTGCCCAGGGCCCAACACCCCTACGGCCTCCGCTGCCTGGGGTCCAGGTCCCCTAGTCTCCCTTGCCTCCAGCCAAGGGGCCGTAGGAACCAGCGAGAGGGAGAGCTCGAGTGCAGTCCCCATCCCCAGCAATCGTGTAGCCAAAATCCTCCCGTTCAGAGGCTTTAGTAGACTCCTGCAGGGGTCATCCTGCAGTGCAGGGGACAGGTCCCCACCCTCCACTACACCAAGGCACTGGGGGCCGAGAAGAAGGGAAACTCCCTGCCAGGAAAGTAAAGCCACCTGGCTCAAAACCCATGACAGATAAGTTCAAGAACAGGGACTGCACTTGACCCGCACCACAAGCTATCTCCCCGCGCACGCGGGAGAGTGGGGACTCTTACTGCACCCACGAGACTGGGCCGCCAGTTCAGGGGCGTCCAAGCAGGTCGCGTGCAGGTCGGGCACTGACGGCAGTGACAACAAGACGCCAATTTAAATCAGCCCAAGCAGAGAAAACTTGGACCAAGACTGTGCCCACCTGGGCCACTTCGCGCCACGTGTTAAGAAGGGGTTAACCCACTGCTCACCAGAGCTGGCCCTTGATGCCAGTGGCTGCTCTGGCCTGACACGTCCCCTGCCCCCTTCTCAGCCCTGGTCTGGGGACCCCCATCTCCCAGCAGGGCCGACAGAAGAGCAATCAAAGCCCAGAGCAGCCTCTGGCTGCTTCCACCTGCTTTCGAATCAGCCCCAGCCCCATCCCCATCCCCATCCCCATCCCCTCTCCTTCTGATCCTTGTCAGCGTGGGTCTCAGCCCCGGACCCGAGGCCCTCTTAGGAAATGTCACCTCTTAGTTTTCACTGCTTTTTGAAGACAGAAGCACTAGAGCAGCTCCCCGGGGCCTCAGACCGCGCAGGGCAGGGCAGGGTGCTGGTGACAGCAGGTTTCCTGTTGTGCTCTGTGGGTTTCTCCCGTCTGCACACCCAGCCGTGTTCACGATGCTGGCCCCTGCCGCACCCGCGGCACCAGCCCCAGCTGGGGAATCGCTGAGCTATAACTAGGGTTTGGTGTAAGTCGTGATTTTGTATTCTTTGTGAAAATCATGTTTTTCATGGAAAAATACGATTTGTAATGAAAGGCTACAATATGGCTGCTTGCTAGGGAGTTCCCCAGCGCTCAACCACATCGTGGCACGTTGTTGCAGCAAGACGGCTGCTGCAGCAGCAAAATGCAACCACCCCAGGGGGAGGGAGGAAGGGGATGCAAAAGGGGCTGACCTGTGTGTGGCCTTGGGACCCTGGGCCAGTGCCCACCAGGAAACATTATAAGCCTCTTTGAAAGGGAGGCCACTAGATAGACAGCAACCGAATGCCTGGGACACCTGGAGACATGACAGGGACAGGAGTGAGGGGCAGAGTTTGCAATAATAGTGTGCCAAGGAGGGACCCCGAGCAGAGCACACCCGGCAGCTCCCACGGGTGCTCGAACGAGTCCAAGGAGCCAGCGAACACTGCCCAGAGATGCTCTGCCTGGAGAGGGGACTTCCCGAGTGAAAGGAAAGCAGCCCTGCAGTCCCGGGGCCCCTCCTGGCCACAGCCTCCTTCCTGGTCAGATACAGGCCAGCCTGGCCAGGGCCGGGAGAAAGCTGACCAGGAGGCCAGCTGTCACCCTTTAGTACATGTGGGCCAGCCCACCACATCCCTCGCTGGGCTCCCTTCGGCGGGGAGGCCGTGTGAAAAGGAAACAACAGTGTTCCTGGGACAAATAATGAAAAAACAATGAGAGGAGTGCCCGTCAGAGGTTCAGAATGAGTGTGCTGAGTGGGGACACGGAGCAGAGCACGCCGGACAGCGTCCCCTGGGCCCTCAAACAGGCCCAAGGCGCCAGCGGATGCTGCCCAGCGATGCTCTGCTGGGAGATGGGAGTGAATCAAGGAGAGGGAAGTGGCCCCACAGTCCCTGGAGACCCTCTCCGCCCGAGCTCCCTTCCTGGCCAGGTACACGCTCACTCACTGCTGGGCCCCACCACGGACACGGACACGGACACGGACGCGGCCCCGTGAGCAGCAGCCGCAGCCGCAGCCCTGTGCACATCCCGCCCTGCTCCCAGGCTCTCCCTGCCCCCTGCCAGGCTCCGCACATGGGTCCGACCCCACCCTCGCATGGCTTTGCAGGAGGGACGTCCTGGCCCTGCCACCACTGGCCACCACTGCCCCACGCGCCCAACGGCAGCACACCAAGCGACATCACCGGTCCCATGCGCAGGGCAAGAGCTGCGGGGAGGGAGCTGTTCCCCACCCCCTTGCCCCAGTCACGTTCAGGTTTGGGACACGGCTCCCTGGAGGGAAGTGGTGTCAGCCCTGCCCTGTGCAGTGCCCCCGTCCTGGCCCAGCTGCCCCGCAGGCCTCCCGCTCCCAGGGCGCCTGTGGAGAGACAGGCTGCAGAGCCGGGGCTGGAGAGCGTGGCCTCCGCCCCTCACCCCGAGTCCCCTCCGGGGAGCGGGGTCACCAGTGCCCTCCGGCTCCCCAAGGTGCCCACAGGCCGTGGCCCTGCCCGTGCTCCAGGGACCCAGCGTAGGCTCCAGGCGGCTGCGGCAGGGAGGGCAGCAGCAGCGAGGGGAGGAACCGCTTTCCCCCGCACTGAGCAGCAGTTTCTGCCCGGCGCTGCCACTGCTCAGTGCAGGCGAGCCTGGAGCAGATGTGCGGCTGGGGGTCAGGGCTGCACGGGTCCTCACCAGCACCGCGGGGCTGGGGCCAGTGGTGGAGACAGCTGGAAGGAGCCGCCACCACCTGGGCTGCCTAAAAAGGCAGTGCAGCCATGAGCCGTCCCAGCCACGCTGCGTGTCCAGCAGGCACCGGGAAGTGCCACAGCCGGACAGCGCCTCTGCCAGGCAGGACGGAGGGACCTGCTGCAGGCCGGCCAAAAACCCTCTGGCCCGTGGGCCATATTTTGCCCAGCCCTGAGGTAGGACATCTGTAAGGATGCCATCTGCGAGGCGTGGGACATTGGGTTGAGGACGTACGGAGCCATAGGATTGGCCCACAAGGCCACAACCACAAGTCAGGTGGTCATTGTAATAAGATCAGGGCAGCCTCCCGCAATATATACATTGATTAACATCAAGGTGTGGCAGGACAGAGTGGGGTGGGCTGCCCTTAGCATGGGGGATATCACAACATTTTGGGGGTACCCTGAGACAGGGAAGGAACGGACACTCAGCACCCCCGTCCCCCCGGCACTCAACAAGTAGTCAACAACGGCTCAGTGTCGAGCTGGGAGGAGGCATCAAGGTGTTGCACAAAAGCGGTTCGTTTCCCTGGAGGCAACGCAGAGATCACAGACACACAGACATCAGTCGGCACAAAAGGATGTATTTGTTTGCAGACAAGGTCAGAGAGTGGAGCATTGATGCCCAAATCAGCCTCTGACGACCTAATTGTGTTCGCAAGCGGAATTTATCTTCTCTCTCCTGAGCACGTGTGCAGACACAGGAATTCTTACAGCCTACTTTCATTTCATACAAACATACATGTAGTTACATCATTACATACATCGCATGTATAGTATAATTAGCTACTTGAGTATGAGGGGCGGAGAGGTAAATATGCAACAGTTCATTAAGCATGCTCAAAACCACAACAGTTCATCAAAAGTTCACCCTCCAAGGCCATGGGCAGTTGAATTCCAGTTTCTGTAATCAGCATGGGAAAGAGTAAGGAGGGACTGGGGGAGAAGAGCCTTGGACAATATTTCCTTCTTATCAGGAGGTGCAAGGTGTGCAATTCTAACAAAGGGGCCTTCCCCAGGGGTCATTCTGGTCTGGAACTGTTTAAAGTCTTTAATAACGATCTAGATCCTGGGATTGAGTGCACATTTAACAAATTTGGGGGTTGGACTAGACGACCTCTGGAGGTGCCTTCCAACCCTCATTTTCCAAGGTTTTATGAAATTTGCAGGTGGCACCCAACTGGGTGGAGCTGCCGACACTGCGGAGGGCAGGGCTGAGGTCCAGGATGGACTGGGGACATGGTGTGCAATCAACCAGGTGCAAATCCGCAAGGACAAGTGCAAATTCCTACACCTGGGAGGGAATAACTGCATGCCCAAATCGAGGCTGCAGAATGACTGGGCAGGCTGCAGCGCTGCAAAGACGGGCCTGGGCTGGTAGCAAACCAGGAGCTGAGACTCTTGTTGTGACCAAAGCCAGCAGCCTCCTGGGCTGTAGGAACAGGAGCATCACTTGCAGCTCTCCGGCAGGGACTCTTCCACGCCACTCAGCCCTGGGGAGGCCTCCCCCGGAGTCGCGTGTGCAGCGCCGGGCCCCGCACTTCAAGAAGGAGGTGGACAGGTTGGAAAGAGCCAGGCAGAGAGGGATAAACATGGTCGAGCCTGGGAGCAGGACTGATGCTAGGGAAGAAACTGGGGTGACTGAGTCTGGAGAAGAGCAGACTGAGGGGGGATGTGATCACAGCCTTCAACTCCCTGAAGGGCAACGACAGAGAGGATGGAGATGAGCTTTTCTCTGGGGCAGCAGGGAACAAGACTGGGAGCAATGGCCTGCAGCTGCAGCAAGGGAAATTGAGGCTGGAGATGAGGAGAAACCGTGGCCAAGCATTGGACCAGGTAGCTCAGAGGCGTTTGGGAGTCTCCATCCCTGGAAGATCTTGAGGGCGGATTAGAGAGACGCGGGGCGCGCACGGTTTGGTCAGGGACAGTCCTGCCCACCCCAGGGAGCTCGTACCAGGAACCCGGCACCGTTTGGCTTTTTCAGAGACAAGGCCCCAGCCAGCCTGTGACCAGCGCTCTGCTGCAAGCTGAGACACGAAACGCAGGGACGTTTCCCCTCCCGCATGGACTCCCCAAGTCCTGACACAGGCCCATTTCCCAGGGGTCCTCCATCCCCCCGGGCAGGGCAGGCATCCTGCCCCCGTGTCAGAGCCTGAGACCAGAGGCAGGTCTATAACCCACCCTGTGATTGATGACACCCAGAGCATAAAAATGATCACTTTTCTCTTGTCACGTCCAGCTTCCTGAAACAGCGCCGGACACGTTCTCACCTCTGCTGGCTGCGGGGGACGGGGGACGGGGGACGGGGTGCAGGAGCGAGGAAGAAGCTGCCTGCAGCCTGGCACCAGCTTACGTTGACTTGGCAGAGCTCTTCCCCCGATCCCATTCCCACCTGATACGTGCGTGTGGCTCATTGCAATAAATCCTGCCTCATTCAGGTTTGTTTCTTTCCCTGAGACGCGAGAACGGGGCTGAACGAGTTGTCCTGGGGACGTGGAAGGGGCCAATTCCCCGGGGCCAGTGCCCCTGAGACAAGCACAGCGCTGGAGAGAGGAGCGCTCCTTATCTCTCCCCTGCCCACCCGGGAGCGCTCCTCGCCCGTCCTCTTGCGTCTGCTCCGCTGGCCAGGCCACGCGCAGCGCAGGGCAGTGGCCAGAGAAGAGCTGCGGGGCCACCTGTCCGAAAGCAGCTATTCCTTCCTGGCCATGTCTAATGAGTATTAAAGGCTCTGCAAACAGCTTCTTCTTCCATGCTGCTGCGCTACAGCTTGTGATATAGCTGCGAGCCTATTGCCTCTTGATTGCTGCCAGGCCTAAACACACACCGCTCATAGCTCAGGCTTCGCTTGTCTGCACTGGTCTGTCTGTGCCAGCCCCTGGCCACGTCCGCAGCCTGCAGGGCTGGACTAGATGTGACCTAGGAGGTCCCGACTTCCCCAGGATCCTATCGTCCTGTGGTCCTGTCGCCACCCGTCTGCTGGCTTTAGAAGGGAAAAAAGCGGAGGTGTGCTGCTTGTCCGGAGATGGGAGCGTGTACATAAATAAATGAGCTAACTGGCTGAAGAGGCCGGGGCAGACGTCTGCACGGAGAGAGCCGTGGTCACCCGTGCCCAGGGATGGACAAGCAGCAGGAGAAACACAATCTCTGCAGTTCGAAAGGCAGAGACGTGGAGACAGGGCGAGACCCTGCCCCAGGCAGCAGGGACAGCGCTGGGGCTGGGGTCCTGCTGCCTCAAGCTGGGGGGCCGTTGCTGCCCTCGACGAGAAGGTGATGTGGGGAGTCTCCTGAGCTCCCGGCTGCCAAGAGGGGCACATTAATTTGGAGGCGGCAATGGCCTGTGGGCTCCCAGGAACAAAAGGGCCCTCCCCCGCCACCAACTGCCCTGGGGTGCGGGCCAGGATGGTACTCACTGCTCGCTGGAGCATCGCTTGGTTTAGCGATGCCTGGACGCCAAGCAGAGAGGAAAGTGTGTCATTGCAGAGGAAGCGGGGAGAGGGGATGATCCTCCCCGACGCGCCCAAGCGCAGGCAGCGCCCCAGGTTCCCCTACAGACACTGTCCTGACAACACACACCCGGTGCACAGCCCACGGGTGCACGGCCTGGAGCACGTGGCGCCTGGCCCAGGGCGATCACGCCCAGGCTGTCTGCAGCCGGAGAGACAAGCTGTGGGCCGACAGATTCCTAGCCGGGACCCACACACGGGCGCTTCCTGGTCCCTGTGTGGAGCCCCCTTGACCCCCAGCTGTGACTTGTCTCCTCCTGCATGCCTGGCTCCCACGGCGGGGAAAGGCGCGGGCGGGCAGGGAGCTGTGGGGTGGCTGATGGAGAGCTCCCACCGCTGCTGGGAGTGGGGTGATGAAGGCTGCATCCCAGCTCCCCACCAGATACAGGCTGCGCACTGCTGGGGGGCACTGTCCCCCCCCCCCCCCGCCCTTTCCCTGGCCACAAAGGCACTCTTACCGGCTGACTTTTTCCTCCAGATGAGGACACAACCCAGGACAGTGCCAGGCAGAGTCACAGCCCTGGCCACAACGAGGGCAGCCAGGACCCCAGGGGCCAGGGTGCCCATTTATCGGGGGCTGGAGAGGGTGGAGAAGGGGAGAACTTACCGTGGCACCTCCCAGAGAGGGGACCCCCACCCAGTGTCCCCCCCACAGCCCTCACCCCCGGGCAGCGAGGGCTCCGGCGGGCTGCTGTGCTTCCCCCGGCAGGCGCAGCGCTGCACGGCGGATGCGGGGCCAAGCTCCAGGGGCGTCCACGTGTAGCACGTGTGGTTGCCAGCGGGCAGGATCCCACCGGTGAAGGTCCCTGGGAGGATCTCCCCTCCCTCCTGCACCCACGGGACATGGATGGGATGTGGGTAAAAGCCCCTGGCATGGCACGACCGGGTGGCTGAGTCAACGGGGGCATCTCTGTGGGACACCGACACGACAGGGGAGACTGTGGGGAAGCACAAGGACAGGGGCAGTTAGCAACAGCCTACATCTGAGACAGCCGTAGAGAGCAACACACGGCCCTTGTGCGTGCAAGGCCTGTTTGCACGAGAAGCCCCGTGCCTGTGTCACCGGGACCGGTCGCTCACCCCTCTGGGCCAGGGTGGCCTTTCCCTCCTGCAGCAAGCTCTTCAGGGTTGGCAGGGGCTTCTGCTGCAGATACCAGTGCACAAACTGGGTCCACGTCTTGTCACGGTCACTACGAGAACAGTGATTCAATTCGTTGATTCGGATCGCTGTTCCCAATGCGATTCGGCTGACTCCGAAGCTGCAGATTCGATGCCGATTTGGAGAATCAGTGATTCGGACACAGACACAGCTTTAAAAGGTTTTTCTACATAGCTTGAGGTACCAGCACGGCTTGTGATCGCCGCGATGCTGGGGCGCATGGAGCGTCCCAAAGGAGCGGAGGGGTGGGGGGGTCCCCCATGTGCTTGGTGACGAACCTGGAAGTTGACCGGAAGTACTCTCCCCCCTGTGCCCCTCCCACCTTAGTGATCAGCCACAGGGGGACCCCAGGTGCCCCCCAGACCCAGGAGGCACAAGTCACTGAGCCGGGGAGGTGCGGGGGCCCCCAGCGCACTCTCCTGCCGACCTGGAAGCCTCTGGAAGTGCTTTGCACAGCCCTAATGATCAAGCATTGGACCAGGATGCCCAAACATGTGCTAAAGTCTCCATCCCTGATTGTTTCCAAGGGCAAGCTGAATCAACACATGGCTGGGGTGGTTTAGTCAAGAGGCTCCGACCTCGAGCAGAGGCTGGAATAGATGTGGGCTCAGGAGGGAGGTAGATTCTGCCTTCGTTGAACTTAATGGAGCCTGGTGGTGTAGGACAGGGGCTGAGGACAGAGCACCCAGGTCTCGGAGCATGGGATGATGACGGGCTCCTGGCTGCACAGGGAGACCCATGTCTGGTCAGAGCAGACTGACCCGGGCGGGTGTGGGGGGTACTGGGGTGCCGGGCTAGGCACAGGATGTGTCTTGTACTAAATGTATAGATAAGCTGGAGAGGGGGAGGGAGAGGAAGTCAGCCGCACACTTGCTTGGCTTAGTGGTAGTAAAACATACCTTCCTCCCCCTATCTATCCATCCATCCATGCTTCCATCGTCACGTCCTTCTGGTTATAATCCTTCCACCCTCCCAAAGGGAAGGACCCCCCCCCCCCCCCCAGCCCCACCAGAAAGCTGAAACTCGCTGCTGGGGTGAGCAGAGACAACCAGGGGGGTTGTGGCCCACAGACCTGGTCCCAGCACCATGGACTCCCCCTCGCTAGAAACTACGCCTATGGCTGGGATGGGCCAGACAGGGTGCTCAGAGAGCCTGTATAAGAGCTGGGGAGCCTGCAGTCTGCCCCCAGCTCCCCTGACACCCAGACCCCTTGCCCTGCTGGATGAGACTGCCCCAGGTCACCCCACATTTCCCTGCAGAGGCTGGCACTGCACTGGCAAGGACAGGGCTGCAGCTGGGGCAGGGTATGAGGGAGCTACCCTGAGACCATCTTCAGGACAACCATGAGACGGGTCCCAAAGTCCCTGGCAACCATCCCCCGAAGGCTGAGTCGTTACATCCAGGAACATTAAATTGGGCCTCGTATCAGCCATTAATTCCAAGACTAGGCCATGGTTACTCCTTAACCAGTAACAACTTTATGAAACCTTTAGCAGTTACAAGTTTCGTGCTACAGTTAGTCAGAAGCAATACAACATGGTCACCACACCAAGATTTAAGAGACGCGATGTCACCGCATGGCCAGGTCATGAGGTCCTGTCCATGGCTCCTGCCTCCTACACCTTGGATCGGTGACCAGATCTTTCAGGAGCAGGTTCCTAAGGCTGCGCTCTCTCACCTCTCTTTATATACCATGTAGCTTACATTTCTTAATAGATCAAATTAGCTTAAGCCTTCCTCCTAATGCATATCAATAACCTTGCTTCTCTTTGCCAAATGTGGTTACATTTAACTGGAATTTTCCATTCTGACATAATCTCTCATTCTCGGGTGGGGGTAGGCTTTGTTCTGACTGTTTCTCTTTTACGGAAGCTATATTTATTCAATGTGGTTAGTCAGCTTCCTGATGCATAGCCCTTTCCACCAGATGCAAGTCACTGACACCACTTATGCTTGGCCTTATTACTTAGTTTGCAGCTTATGCTCAGCCCAAAGGACAAAATGGAGGCCTGCAGGTCTCTGGGTCCCGCCAGAGTGGCCATGCCCCAGAGCTCTGGCTGGAGAGGCAGTTCATCTGGACAGAAATCATCATAGAAATCCTAGAAAAGTAGGTCTGGACAGGACCTCCAGAGGTCACATTTAGTCCAACCCCCTGCCTGAGGCAGATCAGCCCTGGCTAAATCAGCCCAGCCAAATCCACCCTATAAATTCTTTGTGAAACCACCATCAACCCTGACACAGCACAAGACATCATACATGAACCTGCCACAGGAAAAGCAGCTGGACTATGGGGGCCAGCATCCCACTTCTATCAAGGGTTATTAATAAATGCTCAGGCGATCCCAGGATGAGGCCGTGGCCCAGCTACAGAAGAAGGCAAACCCCCCTGGTCTGTCCAGGTTTGACGGTGAGGGCGGATTCCTTCCTGGCCCAAAATGTGACGTCGGCCTGACCCTGCGCAGAGGAGACCCACTAGCTCAGACCCTCCAGACAGCTTTCTGGGAGGAACGCCCCGAAACACCCAGGAACAAACTGAATCAGGAGACCGCGGGTGTGTATGAAATCACTCAATGAATCCAAGGGTCAGGTGGATTGACCCCTTCCTAATATACTCCACAAAACCCAGCCAACCTCCTCTGTCCAGACAGCCCTTAAGGGAAGCTGAGCTGTGGTCCAGCCCTCAGTCACAAACAGGATCACGGCAAGGCTGCTCTTCATGCCAAGTGGCAGACGGGGCTCCAGGAAAAGAAGGCATTTCAGTGTCGGAGCTAATGTTGAAGCAGCCACTAGCTCCAGTGCTGTCTCTGTCTGCCATGTCCCACTGGCAGCCAAGCCCATCCCTAGAGACACTGCAGCCCAAGCCAAGAAAACCCCAACCAGTTGCTTCGTGGCACGAGACTCATAGGTCTTTTTATCCTGCGACCTACTGGCTGCCCTTCCCAGCGGAGGCTCTGGGCATCTTCCAGAAGAGACAGAATAGCTTTAAAAGCAGGTCGAAGATCAAACTAAAACATACATAAAAATATATATGTACACACACACAATAAAAGCTCCCTAAATAATTTCCTAGCCTGGCTTTGTTTGCTAAACACTAGTCCAAAATGAAAGATCTAGCAACACCTCCAAAAGATGCCCAGGCCCTGGTAGAGTCAAGGAGGGATTCAAGAGCTGAAAGGCCACTTCTGAGAACAACCTCCCCTGTAATCTCCCCAGGCAAACTCAGCACAGTCATGGTACTCACAGGGGTGGCTCCTGGCTGAGCTGCGGGATCGCCAGGGGACATAAGGGAAAGGAACAGAGGGCCCAGGCAAGTTATCTCTGGCCCAGTGGTTAGCTGAGTACAATGTCTGGATTTCCTTATGAGAGAGAGGAAGAGAGAGACCCCAACAATGTCTCTGGGAAGGGTCCCTGTGGAAAAGTTCTTCAGACACTGAAAACAGCCCTAAGTAAAACGAGCTCTGTGCCTGGGGAGGCTGCGGGGAGTGATCCTGCTGCCTCAGGGCGATGCAAAGGAACAGAAACAGCAAGGCAATTACATTGATCTAATTGCAAGGCAGTGTACCTGGGGAAACATAACCTCAGCTTTGGGTCATAGGTTCATAGATGTAGGGTGGGAGGAGACCTGAGCAGATTGTCAAGTCTGACACCCTGCCCTGGGCAGGAATGAATACTGGGCTCATATGAACCCTGGTAATTTAAGCTCATATGACCCCAGCTAGGTAGTTATCAAGCCTCCTTTTAAAGACCCCCAGGGTAGGAGCCAGCACCACTTCCCTTGGAAGCTGGTTCCAGATCCTGATTGCCCTGACCGTGAAGTAGTGCCCTGTAATGTCCAGCCTGAACCTACTCTCAATCAACTTATGGCCACTAGTCCTTGTTACTTCGGGAGATGCTCAGGGAAACAGGGTCTCTCCCATTCCCTGCTGGTCCCCCCTGGTAAGTTCACAGACGGCCACCGGATCCCCTTCAGCCTTCTCTTGTGGAGGCTGAACAGGTTCAGGTCCCATAGCCTCCCCTCATAGGGCCTGCCCTGCTGTCCCTGACCATGCAAGTGGCCTCCTCTGGACCCTCTCCATGCTGTCCACATCCCTCCTGAAGTGCGGTGCCCAGACCTGGACGCAGTGCTCCAGCTGCGGCCTGACCAGTGCCGCACAGAGGGGGAGGATCACCCCCCTGGACCTGCTCGAGATGCACCTGTGGATGCAGGACAAGGTGTGGTCGGCCTTCCTGACCGCGTCCCCACACTGCCGGCCCATGTTCATCTTGGCATCAGTCATGACTGCAAGATCTCTTTCTGCCACCATGATCTCAAGAAGGGAGTTCCCCAGCCTGTAGGTATGCTGCTGGTTCCTACTGCCCAAGTGCAATTTGATTGAATCCCATCCTATTTTCATTCGCCCACCCCTGTAACTGTATCTGCCTTCACTTTCCTAATGGCCCCCCTACAGACCCGAGTGATGGAGGTATACTCCTCTTTGGGGCTAGCCCCTCCCTTCCACTGGGTGTACCCCTCCTTTTTGGCAACCAGGCATTCCCGAATGCCCTTGGTGAGCCAGGGGGGCTTTTGGGCACTCCTGCCCCCCTTGCTTTTTGTTGGGATTGTCACCCCTTGGGCTCTGAGTATCGTCTCCTTAAGAAATGATCACTCATCTTGGGCACCCGGTTCCCCTACTCTCCAGGATCCTATTGCCTCCCCTCCTAATCTCACCAACCAAAAACTCACCGGGGGGACCAGCGGAAAATAGGTTCCCCCGGGCACCACCTGGGATAACAAGGAATAATAGCCACAAATTGATTGAGAGCAGGTTGAGGCTTGATATCAGGAGGCATTGCTTTATGGTTAGGGCTGCCAGGCTCTGGAGTGGGCTCCCAAGGGTGGTGGTGCTCTCCCCTACCTTGGGGGTCTTCAAGAGGAGGTTGGATAGATATCAGGCCGGGGTGTTATGATCCCAGCACTCATTCCTGCCCAGGGCAGGGGTCGGACTCGATCTGTTCAGGTCCCTTCTGACCCTAGAAACTATGAACTAGCGATCAAGACTCAGGAAAGGACCTTGGGGTCATTGTAGAGAGTTCTCTCAAAACATGAGCTCGCCCTGTCGAAAAGCCAGGGAAATGCTGGGCATCACTAAGAAGGGAATTGAGAACAAGACAGAAACCTTCTGCAGCTCCCCGGGCTGGCATCCTTCCCCCATGGAGCCCCCGGCTTTCCAGGGCTCCCCTCAGGCTCCTGAGGCTGCCCCACACGCTGGGCTGGGGGGTCGGGCTCCGGGGTCACCATGCCCCTTAGCCCGGCCACACTGCCCCACCTGCCCCAGCCAAGGGCAGGCTGGACTGACATGTGGATGGGGTGGTTTAGTCAGAGCTGAAGATGCCCTGAGCCAGAGCTTGGACTGAATGTGGCCGCGGGAGGTCCCTCTCCTGCGCTCACCCTAGCGCTCCATCCCTCCTCATGGGCACCCTTCCCTCCATCTACCCACCCACCAACTCACCCCCCTGCACCCACCTGCTGACCCCTCCGCCCATCCATCCACCCACCCACACACTGACCCCTCCACACATCCACCCACACGACCTCCAACCTCATTCCCCCACGTGTTGAGCATACCCGTGGGGGGAGGCCTGCTGACAGACAGCTCTGCCCCATCTCCCAGCAGCCACCTTGCAGGTCAACCCCAACCTGCTGGGCACCATGTCAGGTAGCACTGCCGCTGCCAGTACTGAGAACGGCTCCTGGCCAAGCCCTGCAGGTAGTCCTGGCAGGATGGGCAGGCAGCCTCTGGGGTGCCTGGGGGACAAGCCAGGGGGCGGGCAGGGAAGACTGTGGTGGTTGTGGGGAGCTTAGGGGCTTAAAGGATGCCTGAGGACCCCAGGCATTCACCCCTCTCCCTCCCCAGCCTCTGTGCCCTGCACAAGGAGCAGATCTGTGTCTCCACCACTTCCAAGCTGCTGGCAAACATGATGGGTATGGACTGGAGGTGGTGGGTGGCAGGGATTGCTTTCCTTTGAAGCAAGGCATGGGATCTCTGGAGCATCTAGTAACCCCCTTTGCAGCAGCAAGACATTGTTTACTGCAGTCCCCCTGCTCATCCTGAGGCTGGGTTGTGCGTGGTGCCTGGTGCTGTATCAGGGGTAACTGTAGTTTTGCTCAGGGGATGGACAATGAATTTACCTGGGATAGCTTGGACAGGGCTGAGCCTGCCTCTGGCCTCTGCAGCTCCCTGACAGGTCCATTGCTCTAGGATTGCTACGAGCCTCATGAAGGGTGAGGACCAGGTGAGTAGGCACCTGTTATCCCCCAAGTCCGGACACTAGACGCAGGGGGCACCTGCTGCCAGGAGGAGGTGACAGGATTACAACTAACAAGAGCAAGAGCTACCTTTATGCAATGCATGTGTGTGGGATTAATCCCCCCACGCCCGGCCATGTTGTAGGCCATCCAGGACTCAGTGGCTCACTTTGGGGAGGTGGCACAAGAGGCATGGCACCTGTGGAGATTGCACAGCTTTGGCACCAAGGAGGGGGCAAAGCACTGTGTGGTGGCCGTGGTCCACACCTGCTGCCTCAAGGACCACCAGGACGTGGAGTAGGCCCTTCACCTGCTCTTTTTGATGGGTGAGCTGCCCACGGGCCCTGGTGTCTAGGAGAAGAGGCAGGAGCTGGGGAGAGCTCAGGCTGGGAGGAGGGAGCTGAAGAAGGGATGTGGTTACGATTCAGGCGGCTGGGGGGAACCCAGGGGCCCTCTAGGGACAGGGTGTGTGCGTGTGTGTGTCTACACAAGCAAGCTCCTGCTTTGTGTGCGTGTCGCCCAGATACCTGGGTTGCGTGTACACACGCACCCGTGCATGTGTGCATGTGTCTACACAAGCCAGCTCCGTGTGTGTGTGTCTGCGTGTGTCCATGCAGACATACATAATTGTGTGTGTGCATCTACGTGAGTGAGCTCCTGCTCGGTGTGTCCCAGACACCTGGATTGTGTGTATATGTGTGTGCATGCCTGTGCATCTACATGAGTGAGTGCCTGCTCTGTGTGTGGTGTTGGGGGAGGAGGGGGTGTTGGTTTCCCATGGGCAGGCAGCACCGGCATGCCTATAACCCACTGCCCGCGACTCCAGGGCAGAGCTGACGGCAGCAGTTTCAGGCACATTCAGGGCTCTGAATGACCGGCTGGATGCATGACAGCCCCTCCCCGCCCCCCTTGCTGCTGCAGCTGGCCACGCAGGTGCTGATGCTGTACTGCGGCCACCAGCAGATCCAGGCCGGGCTCATGACCAAGGGCGCTCTGGTCTCCTTCCTGCTCTACCAGGGTGAAGCGGGGGATACATATAGGTGAATGGGGCAGGGTGTTACCCCCTCCCCCCCCGCACACCCTCGCTCTCCTGCCCCCAGACGGTGTGCATGTACAGTGGCCTGCTGCGCAACGTGGGGGAGCCGAGGTGTTTGAGTAACTGGACCAGGCACTGGCCATGGGACCCAGGTGCCCACCACACTACAGGGCTAGATCAACGTCCAGGATGTCTTCTTCCCCCACCCTTCATGTCTTGACCTCCCCATCCTTCAGGCACCTGCTCCCCGCAGCCCTGCCCTGCCCCCTCCCCCAGTTTTTGCTCTGCCCATGATGACCCAAGACCCAGTGGCTGCTGCTGCAAGGCGGGCCGTTCAGGCTGCAGCCTGTTGCGGTGACGGCGCTGGTGGGGCCGAACGGCAGCGGGAAGAGTACGCGTGGCGCTGCTGGAGCAGTTCCTTGAGCCCCAGGCCAGGGAGGTCCTGCTGGACAGGGAGCCTCTGCGTGCCTATAAGCACCGCTACCTGCACCGACAGGTGAGGGCAGCAGGCTGCACCCAGCGTGGGCTGTAGCAAGCTGGCGGGGTCTCAGCTCAAGTGGCCTCTTGTGGGCAGGTGGCACTGGTAGGGCAGGAGCCCGTGCTCTTCCCTGGCTCCATGTGGGAGAACATCCCCTGCAGCCTGGGGGCTGCAGCAAGGGGCAGGTAACAGCTGCAGCCTGAACAGCCCATGCTGCCAAGTTTATCACCATACTAGACTGAGGCTTGGAGATCAGTGAATTGTTTGGTGGCCAGCTGCAAGCTACCGGAGCCCCTCTTCTCCTCAGGTATCCTGGTTCCTTTTCTGCAACCTGCTAGCCCCCAACCTCCCACCTAGAGCTGGAGACCGAAGCCAGGTGTCCTGGCTTTCAACCTCCCCCGCTGCTTTAACCAGACAGCCCCCCGACGCTACTCCCCTGGCTGGGGGAGAATGCAGGTGTCCTAACCCCGCCGTCTCCACCTCCCACAGACGTGGCGGAGGTCAGGCAGCTGCTGCGGGACAGCAGTGGGTAGCCGTTGCCTGGGTCCCTCCAGCAGCCGAGGGCGCTGATACGGGATGAAGACACCAGTGCTGAATGTGGGCCCAGCGAGTGACAGGATTCACACTGGGGCCTGTGGGGTGGGGGCACCCACGGCTGCAGCCTCAGTCTCTGCTCTGCCCCAGTCCGCGAGGCGGTGTTGAGCAGCAGGGCCTGCATAGGGCTGGTGATCACCCACCACATGGCAACAGCAGCGGGGCCCACTGCAGCGTGGCGCTGGAGGGCAGTGTCGTGGCCGAGCAGGGGATGCATGCTCGGCTCCTGGTGTGCCAGAGGCCCTGCTGCTGCCTGGTGCAGAGGCAGCTGGCTAAGTAACCCACTGCCTGGAGAGAGACCCACTGAATCCAAGCACAAGCTGTAGCCTAGCAAGAAGTGGGGTGACCATCTGGCAGTGGGAAGGGAAAGGTGCTGGGGGTACAGGGAAGCTGGGAATAGGGACAGGATGTGGGGTGGGTTCTGCTCTGGACCCATTGCTGCAAGTCCCTGGAGTTACCTGGAGGTTGGGGGCTGTGCAGGGGAGGGGAATGTGGGGGGCGTAGAGGGGGGCTTGGAGCCAGGCCGGGGCTGTGCCAGGTGTTTTGTGAAATGATCTCAAATAGCGCACAAGGTGGTTGTTCTCTGGGCTAGGCCCTCTCTTCTGGATCTCTCACCCCAGCTCAGGAGCTGTGACAGTGGCAGAGGCTGCCCAGAGGCTGGAGGGGCGGCTGCCAGGGACAGCTGCAGGAGCAGGAGGGGTCCTGTGCTCAAGCAGACTCCACCACCAGAACAGACACCTCCCTGGAGCGACCCTGGGGGATGTTCCCTGTCCAGGAACAGGATGTGCCTGGGCTACAACCAGCAAGAGGCTCAGAACAGGTGTCATGGGGGTAGGACGTGGTGAGACAGGGGCGAGCCTGATGCAGTGCACACCCTACCTATTTCCCTGGAAAAGATCATCTCCAAGGGTATCTCCCCTCTCCTACTTCTTTTTTTTAAAAGCAAAGCTGCAAGAAGCAGTCCCCAAATCCAGCCCTCTCCCCAGCCAGGCCTAAGCCAAGCTGGTTTAATTTCACATGCCAGCTGTTTGCTGTCCCGGAGCAAACGGCTTTGCTCTAGCACATAGTTTCTCAACCTGTGAGACACAGGCAGAGGGTATGTGGGTATCCCACCACACTCTCTCTCTCTCGCCCTCTTTTCCTCTCAAAAATATGGCAAAAAATTTGGTGTGCCGTGCATTGCGCAGCGCTTTCAACTTCTCAGTAATAATTTGGCATGCTGTGCTTTGTATGGCACTGATTTCAGCCCTCCTAGCTTTGGCCAACGTCACTTCTAGCTCAGGTACATGCTTGAGTTGTGCACCCGTGGTGTAAAAGGTGGCAACCCTACCCACACCAGATCAGACATCTGTCACATCATGGTCTTATATACACAGCCCTTCTTCCAACATATGGAACACATTAGTCTGTAAATATAAAATTCCCTGGAAAATTGAGTGTTGGGGTACTTCTTAAAATTTTCAGAAGTTGGGGGTACTTGGAATTTAAAAACACTCAAGGTGATAAAAATCAAAGCATCTGGCAGGGTTAAACAAGCAGTACTCAAGCTATGACAAGGCTAAAAATGAAGGTGCTGGGAAGATGCAAATGGGCTGCAGTGCCTTGCTTTGTGCTGTTTCCTTTCCTTCTCTGTGGCCCCTCAGAAGATGACACAAACTCCATCAGGCTCCGCTACGCTGTGGGAATGAGACACAGGAGATGTAGCAGCCAGAGAGATTGCAGTACCAGGCAGATGCTGACCCAGTGCTCAGCTCCACCTGGGGTCACTCCCTGCACTGACGGGGATGCCTCTCCCCAACACACCTCCCACTCATGGGTCGTATGAGCATCTCCAGCCCCTGCCCTGCACCTTGTACCCAGGAGAGCCAGGTGACCACAAGCAGCTGCTGTGGCAGGCCAGTAGGGGCGCTCCTGCGTTGAGCCGCCCACCTCCCCGCGCCCGACCACCTGCCAGGCTCCGAATGCCTCCCTAGGGGCACCTTAAGTCCGGCCGGCCCTTCTCCAGGAGCACACTCGCTAGCCTGGGGGTAACGTGCTGCCACCACCCCGAGAAGGGACTGTCTCGGCCCTGTGTCCTCGGGGAAACACAGGCCTAATAGTCCGACGGGTACTTGACCCGGTACAGGCACTTGGGGCACTTTCCCAAGTCAAGGGGGCAAAGAGTAAAGTCTCCCTTAGTCCGCAGACCTAAGGGGTCTCTTAGGCGTAATTTAGACCCACCCCTCAATAAGTCTCCCACACCAGTCACAAAGGAGGACTTTACTGGTTACAGAGGCAGGGTGAAAATAGGGTACAAGATTGAGCAATATCCTAGAAATCTTAAAGTGCAAAGAGTCTGGCTGCTTTTGATCACACATCTGAGTTACTGCCAGCTAGATATCTATATCAGATCTCAAGTAGCTTACTCACACGCTTCATCCAGAGGCTGGTGAAATCCCCTCTAGTCAGGCCATTTCTAGCTTGTGAGTTTTGGGGGAGAGCCAGTTTCAGATGGTAAGGCTTCTCTGTGTCCCCCGCATGGCTGCTGCCCCCTCCTCCTGGGCAGTCTTAACTTATATAGCCCCTGGGACCTCATTCACCTGGTCCAGTGGAGGTCAGCCCCAGCTGGCTGTCAGCCAACCAATTTGAAATGCATCACCTGTTACCGGGCAGATTCCAGGTCCCCAGGTAGATGCCCCTCACCCAGGTGGCTGATGCCAGTCCCGTAGGCAGAGGGAGCAGGTTTCCCCCTCCCTCAGGAAAGCAGCCAGCTCAGGTTACCTAGAGAGATGCGCTGAGGTGTGACTCCTCTGCTGGGCCCATCCTAATCAAGTGGTCATAGCACAGAGATTTAATCTCATTGTCACAGGGCAGAGATTTTGGGGAGAAACCAAGGTGGCTTTCTGCCACACTGGGTGGCTAGGATCTGGAACCAGCTTCCAAGGGAAGTGGTGCTGGCTCCTACCCTGGGGGTCTTTAAGAGGAGGTTAGATGAACACCTTGCTGGGGTCACTTGACCCCAGTACTATTTCCTGCCATGGCAGGGGGTTGGACTAGATGATCTACTCAGGTCCCTTCCAACCCTAGAAATTATGAAACTATGAATATATCAAAGGGTCACAAAGAAATTTTAAGAATGGATTAGCAAACTTTAAACATGGATTCTTCCTTAAAGGGGAAAAAATGTGGGAAACTGTGGCTTTTCCTTTGCAGATTGGCAGAGCTTCTGCCTGCAAGAGGCTGCTTGGGGCCCCCCCGCCCCACACCCACCCCCCACCCCACACGCTGGGGCCTGGGGCCAGCGGGTCAGGAGCGAGGAGCAGTGGGTTGGGACTGGCCATTGATGTTTACAAATGGGTCGTAGTAAAACAGGATTGAGAAGCACTGCTGTAGTGCAGGGGTGAGCAACTTGCAGCTCATGGTGCCGTGTCAGCCAGCCACTGGGGCTTCCCACAGGCTGGGTGTTTGCAGCAGTCCCCACCCGTGTGCAGGGGGACAGGTGCACAGGCCCCCAGCACTCAGCCCGGGCACCTGCTGAAGATGGACCCCGTGCCACCCAGCTAGCCAAATGATTGAGCATCGCTGCTCTAGGGCACGGTCCACCCACTGCACGATTCGGTGCATGCCCTGCCCACCTCTCTATTAGGAATCATCTCCAAGGGCATCTCCCTGTTATCTGTCACTTTTATAAATAGCAAACTATGGTTCAGCAATAAACTCATCAGTCACAAGCAATCCCCAAACCCCCCCCCAGTTTGGCTGCAGCCCAGCAGCTTTAATTTCACACCCCAGCTCTTTGCTCTCCTGCAGCAAGGGGCAAAAAACCAAGGCATAGAAAGGCATCTGGAAGGGTCGAATAAGTGCAGCACATTGCTCTGTGATTGTCTCTCTCCTCTGTGGGCCCCTCAGGAGGCAGTGTGGGGTCCGCTGAGCTCTGCTAGGCTACAGGAAAGAGACAAGGAAGATGCAGCAGGTCAAGGGACTGCGGCACCACCCACACCCCTCCCTCCCACTTATGGGTCCCCTGCACTGCGCCAGCTCTGCTCCCAGCAGTGCCCGGGCCGCAGCCGTTTCCACAGACCGCAGACCCCAGGCTGCCTGGGACGGTGACATACACTCCTGCTCTGACCCTCCTCCCAGGAGCAGAGCGGCATACACAAACACCGCCACGCAGCTTTCCAGGCACTCAGCCCCACGGCCGCCCGGCTTGGGGTGACCCAGGGCTCCCAGGGCTGGTTGGACAGGGGCAGCATCTCCTTTGGGGGATCCTCAAGTCAGAGCCCCCCACACTGACCTTTGACGCAGGGGTCAGAGCCGTGGTTGCTCCCTGTACGGGGAGGAAGGACAGGTGTTAGCCAGGTGGGAGCCCTCCAGCCCTGCAAGTTGCCCCAGCCCGCAGTGCCCCTGTACCCTGGGCACAGGAGAACGAGGCGGGTGCAAGCTGCTCCCCGTGCAGCCGGGGAGCCCTTTGCACTTCTGCCCTGCAGGGACAGCGACTAGGTCCCGACAGGCAGAGACTGGCCGGGTCACAGGGCTGGCACCCGTACCCCTGGGGTGACCCTTGCCCAGCCCCTCCCCCAGGGCTTGCACAGAGAGGGGTGGGATTGCCAGGAGCCCTGTGGCCCCACATGAAGCCGGAGCTGCCGGCTGCACGGGGGGAGGGCGAGACCTGACCCCCGCCCAGGGAACAGCACTGCCCCAGACCACAGCAGGCAGGCAGGGGGTGAGGTAGGTCCTGCCCGGCTGGGGACCTACCTTAGGTCAGGCTAAGAGCTCCCGGCCAGGCCAGTTCTGTCACCCAGGCACGGGGGGGGGTGGGGGACACAGTCCCACCCCGCAGCCCCTCTGTCCCCCTGCCCCCCCCAGACAGACCCACAACAGGGCTGTCCTGCCCCCATAGCGACCTCCCTTGGGGCAAAGCCACGGGCTGGTTCCCCATTCTCCGCCCCCAGCAGCCCCCCCACCCCCGGTTGGTCCCGCACGCTGGCACTCACCGGAGCTGTTGGAGCCGTCGTGACCTGAGGGGGAAGGACGAGGGGTTAGAGCCCCCCAAGAACAGGGAGCGGCTCCCCCAGGCCACGGCCCCCCCCAGGCCCTGCCAGCAGGGACGCCCAGATGCCACGGTGGCAGGTGCCCTTGCGCCCCCTCCCCACCCCCCACCCGCGCCGCAGTGAGGCCTGTGGCTCTGCCCCCCCCCCAGCATCAAACAGGGCTGGGACAGGCTGTGCCCAGGGGGCTGCCCCGCAGAGCGGATGACAAGGAGGAGGAGGATGGGCTTCGCACTTACTGGCTGCTGCTTTGTATCCTGCTGCCTGTTGCCCTGCAGAGAGAAGGCAGAAGTCAGCGACTGCGGGTGCTGCACGACCAGACATGGACCTGACCTGGGGCCACAGCCCAGCAAGGAGCTGCCTTCCCACCACAAAGCCAAGGGCTCAGACTGGGATATGGGGCCCAGGACCCCCACCGGGGGAGGGGAGGGGCTGGGGGGCACAGATCACACAGAGCACAAAAGCAGCCCTCGGGGGCCCTCGGCAAGGCAGCCGCACAGCCCTGGGGCTGGGGCCTGGCTGCTGCCCCTGGGGCACGCGGACCTGGGAGCCCAGGGCAGCCGGAGACCCACCGTCCCCCGCCAGGTCCCAGACGTGGCAGTGATGACCCCCGCTAGCCCCGCACTCCCCAGGGCCCAGGCACAGACCGGCGCCTAGGGCTTCCCCAGCACTTACTGCGGAGGCCGACCGCTGCGCCTGCCGCGGCACAGACCAGCACGACGGCGAGCACGACGCCCACGATCAGCATCAGGTTGGACTCAGGCTCTGAAGCCGGAAGGGGCCCTAGAGCAAGGGGAAACCTCAGACCAGCCCCACCACTACAGGCCCAAGGTGCCCCCTCCCCACTGATGTCCCGCTCTCCTCCGACGCCCACCCCCATCCTGCCCCCTCACCAGGGTCAGTCAGCCCGTCCCTCCACTGGCACCCAGGGTCCCCTCCAGGAGGGGGGCACTCACTCTTGTCCCAGGCCACTCGCAGGGCTGCACCCAGGCTCGCGTGCTCCACACTGCAGGTGTACGTGTGGCTGCTGCTGGGGTCGATCTCGATGGTGGCCCAGGTCTGGTAGGTCCCGTCTCCGCTGGGAACAACCCCTGAGAGGCTCGTCTCCTGGGGCTGCGGCTCCCCGTTCTTCAGCCAGACGACAGCCACCTCCTTGGGGTAGAAGCCGTGGACCCGGCAGGACAGGGTGGCGAGTCCATTTTGGGATGACCTGTCACTCACCTGAGCCATGGGAGGCTCTGGGAGGGACAACACACCCATTAGAGCGACCTCCCCGCTGGACCCTTGGGCCCCAGATCCCTGCCAGGAGACCAGGCCGGACCGCTGCACTGGGCCGTACAAAGCTGCCTCCATCGGCCATTTCAGGCAGGAGCAGATGGGATTGGGGCAGGAGCACAGGGGGCAGGACACACGGCTGCACTGGGCTCAGCACTGCAGGAACAGAGTCCAGTACAGCTAGTCTCTGGTCCTCAGACACGCAGCCAGGGCGCGCGCACCCTGGGGCTCCTCCCAGCTGGGAGGCCTGACCAGAGTGTGGACAGGGCACACTGGGTCCCAAAGCAGCACTGGAGTCTCGCCCAGTGGCAGGATCAAGTCGCAGCTCGTGTCACCCCAGACACAGGGGAAGGGGATGCCCCAGTCAGTGCTGCCCCGGGCAAGGTGATACTGGGACTCACGGCTCTGCAGCGCTTCCTTCCCATGCTCCAGGTACTTCTTCAGCCACTTGATGCAGGTCTCCTTCAGATAGGCTCTTGTAAGCTGAAGGGCAGCATTATTCTCATTCAGTGTGTCCTGAGTGATCTGGGCCTGTGGTGCAACTGCTACCCAGGTTTGCATACTCAGGTCATAGCTGATGAAGTTTTCCCCATCATAGCCGAACTGCATATAGCCTCTGGTGCTGCTGTCTTCTCCAAGCTCACAGCCGTACATGAGCTGGAGCGTGTGAGACCCTGAAACACAGATGCCGATCCTGGGTCAGGGTCACAGCTCCAGGGAACAGGTGCCACCAAGGGCTACTAGGCTGAGCAGGGGCACAGCCGACCTCCTGGCAGGGGTAGCACTGGGACAGCTCAGGGGCTCCATTCATAGAAAACAAAGCTGAGGGGACACAACTGCAGCCCACACTCACCCTGGGAACACAGGGGCCCAGAGCTGGGGAGGAGGGGTGGGAATGGGCACGGTATGTGGACAAAGGGGCAGGCTGACACTGGCTAGGACAAGTTCAGGCTGGAGAAACAAGCAGTGCTTCTCCTCGTGGGAGCAACGCGGGGCTGAACAGACTCCCGGGAGCACAAGAGTGGCAGAAGCAGAGCCCAAGCAGGGGATACTGCAGCTGCCCAGAGCAGGGACCGGACTCTGCAGTTAGAGAAACGTAGAAAATGAGGGTTGGAAGGGACCTCAGGAGGCTGCATCTAATCCAACCCTCTGCTCAAAACAGGACCAGCCCCAACTAGATCCCAGCCAAGGCTTGGTCGAGCCAGGTTTTGAAAACCTCCAAGGATGGCGCTTCCACCACCTCTCTGCATAACCTGTCCCAGTGTTTTACTACCCTCCTAGCAAGAACTCCCCCGCCCCCAATATCGAACCTAAACTTCCCTTGCTGCAATTTGAGACCACTGCTCCCTGTTCTCTCATCTGCCACCACTGAAAAGGCCAGCTCCATCCTCTTTTGAACTCCACTTTGGGTAGTTGAAGGCTGCTATTAAATCTTCCTGCAGTCTTCTCTTATTTAAATCAGCTCAGTTCCCTCAGCCTCTCCTCTCAAGTCACGTGCCCCAGCCCCCTCACCAATTCTGTTGCACTCCGCTGGACTCTCCAATTTGTCCACATCCTTTCTGTGAGGTGGGGGGGCTCACAACTAAACACGGGGCTCCAGATGTGACCTCAACAGTGCTGAAGAGAGGGGACGAATCACTTCCCTTGACCTACTGGCAACACATCTACGCAGGGCTGTGCCCTGTTCAGCCCAACCCAGGGCGGTGCTGGGGCCTGGTTCTTGTACCCAACAGCTCCTACTGCACGGACATCCAAGTCTCCATGGTCGCTGCCCCTTATATGCTCTCGAGCTCTGCTTCTCCCCTGGGCTTCTCAACTCCCACTTTGGCCTCCTCCTACCCCCACCCCTACCGTCTCTTGTCCCCTTCCCCGCACCCGCCAACACCCCCTCCCATCACCTGGTCCCCTCCTGCTCCTCCAAGCCCCCCCCGCCCTGCTCTCAGCCCGGGCAGCACACCGGCTGCCACACGGGCCACACCTGCCCTACCCCAGGACCCCTCTGACCCTAAAACCAGCTTCTCCTCCTTCAGCCCCGAGCGCAGCCCCCATCTGTCCCACTTCCCTGCCTGTTGTGCCACCTTTCCTCTGTGCCTCCTCCCCATTTTGCCCAGAGTCCAGCCTCTGCTTGCTCAGCTCCCCCCAGGTGAGGTGGCTGGAGTACCGGAGGGCAGGGCAGGCCCCTTCCCCTGTGTGAGCTGGGGCAGGGCAGGGCAGGGCAGGGCGGTGCAGCCAGACCTCGCAGCTGGCACCAGGGAAGAGAGGACCTGGCCCCCAGGCCTGGCTTTCCTGGTGCCTGATACACGTTGTTCACCAGTGCCCTGGCAGGAGGCAGCCCCCACCCCTGGCACTGGGGTCTCTGCTATGACTGGGGGACCACAATACCACAGGCTCCAGCACAGCATAGGGAGAGGTCGCTTGGGTGAAGGCACTGGGAGCCCCACAGTGGGGACAAGCAGCACAGCCTAAGGTAGCCCCACAAGCATCTCTGGCTTGGGGGCAGTCCCTGCTCCTGCCCCGGCAGCCTCTCCCCGTTCCCCTCTGGAGCCTGCTGGGGCTCCCTTCTGCCTGGGGTGCTTCTGAGCGGGGCACGCAGGACGAGCTGCCTGCCCCAATGCTAGCCATCTCCTGTGCCCCTGCCTCGGGGCAGCCAGGGCCTTCCTGCTTCGCACAGGGCTCTTCCACGTCCTCCAGGCCCAGGCAGGAGGCTGCCCTGGACTTGACCGCTGCTCCAGCCAGCCCCTTCCCCGGGACTCTGCCGAGGCACAGATCAGGCTGAGAACGCCGCCAGCCCTACCCCTGGGGCAGGCTGGGCAGCGCCTGCGCCTCCTCCCCTGCCAGGCTGCGGCGGGGCAGCCCCGGGGCGCTCGGCAGGAGCGGAGCCGGCCCGGCAGAGGCCCAGGGCAGGGGCAGGCACGGGGGGCAGGGGCTGGGCCGGGCGGAGATGCAGGGGGAGCCCCGGAAACAGTAGCGGCCCTCGCCCTCGCTGACGGCACCAGTCACGTGAGTTATTTGTGCCCCAGCTCAGGAGATCCTCCACAGCCCCAGCCCCGGCCCCGGCCAACCTCCTTCCCAGCCCCGTCAGCCTCTGCACACAGGACTCAGAGCCACCCGGCCTGGGCCAGAGGGGACATCTGGGCCGAGGCACCCGAGGGGCCCAGAGCCCCTCCCACACCACGGGGGGTGCAGCGCTCTTCTCACCCCCGTGCACACTTACGCTGCGACGGGGACAGGTGGGTGTGCGCAGAGGGATGGGGGACCAGCTCACCCAGAGGTGGTGCACGTGCCTACCCCCTCTCTGCTGTGTCAGAGCCGGCAGGGCAGCGACAGCCCCTGGCTGACCCTTCCCAGGAAGGCAGAGCGGGTCTGGAGGCCACAAGAGCTGACCTCAAACACCCCTCACCTGGCAGTGGCACCGAGGTGCTCAGGGCAGGGCAAGGCAGCTCCAGGCAACCGGAGCGGGCAGGAGCTGGGGAGCTGCCCGCGGACCACGGCAGGGCAGAGAGCAGCCGTTCCCACCACTACCGGGCACGCGGGGTTTCCCTCCATGCATCAGCTTGGGCGCTCCGCCCTGGGGGACAAGGGCTGGGCTCCGGCTGCCAGGAGCTGCACAGCCCGGCGGGGTCTGCGTAGCAGGTCTGAGGCAGGGAAGCACCAGAGACTCGGCCTCCGGGGCACAGGCCGGGGGGAGAGGGCTCCCTCCGCAGCCACCTACCCCTGGCTGAAGACTGCTGCTGTCCCTGCCCTGCCCTTGCCCCCGACCCTGCCCAAGGCGGCACCAGAGAAGAGCTGGCTGACAGGGGCACACAGACCAGACGGGAAACAATGCAACGCCCTCCCAGCAGCCCCCACCCTGTGCTGCCAATGGGCAGGTGCCTCCCCCGCACCTCATCGTCCCAGGGCCCCCGTGGCCCTCCAGCCCTCACCTGTCTGCCCACACTCACCGCTCGTCTGGTTGTAGCGATGCTGCAGGGTGACTAGGTTCTTTTTAAATCCCCGCTGCCAGCCCCGCAAGGTCCTCCTTTCACTTTCCCAGAAGTCGGGGTCGACAGCCGCCTCCACCCAGGTTGCATGCCTGTCCTCTCTCTGCATCTTACTGTCGTAGCGAAGAATTTTCCGGTCATCCATGTAGCTCACAGCCGTGAAGTCAGGCAGGCCTGGGGCAGGATCTGACACCCCCACATAGAAATACCGGTAGGAGTGGGAGCCTGTGGGAGAGTGACAGGGTCAAAAGCCAGCGCCCTCAGGTGCTTCCTGCCACCTCCTGGAGGGGCCACAGGGGAAGGACGGGGGGGGGGGGGGGGGGTCCAACAGGGCAGAGTCGGCCGAGAGAGGGGCAGGATCCCAGGGCAGGAGGGATAAGGTTAATCGAGCGGGGCGCAGGCCTGGCCTGGAGGGGCCATACCCGGTCTCACAAGCCAGTCATGCTGCTCTGCATGTCTCTGCCATCAGGTCACTCTCTCAAAGAAGCATGGGCAGGCCCCTGCCCAACCCAAAGCTCAGCTTGAGTGTGCCATGCTGCCAACTGGCACCCCTCCACGCACGGCTGTGGTACACACTTGGCTCCGAATAAGAAGCTTGGGCTGAGGGAAAATCCCTCTTGGGCCTACCCAAACCAGCAGTCCCTGCCACGGGGGGGACTCCCTCAAAGGAGCCTGGAGCCCCTGACCGACCTGAAGCACGTCTCGAGTGCCAGCCGGCCACCTGACAGCTCCCCAGGCCTGTGAGGCCTGGTGCATTGACCAAAAATGAGAAGCAAGGTTTGGGCCTGGATTATGGGGCAAAATCCTATTTGGATCTCCCTAAAACACACATCCCCACCACCACCAACTTGACTTCAGGAAAGCTGACTTTGACAAGCTCAGGAGGTTTGTCAGTGAGGCCCTTAGGGACCACGACCCCAGGGAAAGGGTTGCTCCAGACGAGCGGTTGCTCCTCAAGGGAGTGATCCTCAGTGCACTAGCTAAGCCTATTGCATCTCGGAGGAAAGGCAGCAGGAGGGCACAGCAGCCCCCCTGGCTCTTCAGGGACCTAGCAGACCTTCAAGGCTAAAAAAGAAAAGCCTACAAAGGATGGGATTCATCTCCAAGGAGGATTATTCTGCGCTGGTCCGGTCCTGCAGGGAGCAAACCAGGAAAGCCAAGGCTGCAACTGAACTCCAACTAGCTTCGAGCATCAGGGACAACAAAAAGTCCTTTTTCAGATATGTGGGGAGCCGGAGGAAAAGCAAGGGTAACACTGGACCCCTGCTGAACCAGATGGGGCAACTGACAACTGATGTCCAGGAAAAAGCCAATCTATTAAATGGGTACTTTGCATTGGTCTTTCATCAGTCCCATGGGGCGCCCATGCCCACTACAGGACAGGGAGGTCCAGGTGGGGGAGATCCCCTGCCCTCCATCAATGCCGACCTCGTGAAGGAACACCTTGAGAAGCTGGATACCTTCAAGTCAGCCGGCCCTGACAATCAAGGAGCTGGCGAGCTTCATAGCCCAGACCCTGGCACAGGTCTTCAAGAGCTCCTGGCGCTCTGGTGAAGTGCCCAAAGACTGGAAGAAGGCCAGTATAGTGGTGCCGATCTTCAAGAAAGGGAGGAGAGTGGATCCAGCAAACTAGAGGCCCATCAGCCTGACTTCTATCCTGGGGAAGATCTTAGAAAAGTTTATTAAGGAGGCCATCCTTGAGGGACTGGCCCAGGCTAACATCCTAATGGATAGCCAGCACGGGTTTGTTGCGGTTAAGTCTTGTTTGACCAATCTCATTTCCTTCTACGACCAGGTGACCTATCACCTGGATGAGGGAGAAGAGATTGATGTCATATATCTTGACTTCAAAAAAGCTTTTGATCTGGTATCCCATGATCACCTCTTGGCAAAACTGGCCAGTTATGGCCTTGGCTCCACCACGATCCGCTGGCTGGGAAATTGGCTCTGTAGTTGGACCCAGAGGGTAGTGATTGATGGCAGTCACCCATCATGGTGCCCTGTGACCAGTGGGGTCCCTCAAGGCTCTGTCCTGGGACCCATCCTGTTCAACATCTTCATCAACAATGTGGACATTGGAGTCAGGAGTGGACTGGCCAAGTTCACCGATGACACCAAACTTTGGGGCAAAGCATCCACGCCAGAAGACAGGAGGGTGATCCAGGCTGACCTGGACAAGCTCAGCAAATGGGCAGACGAGAACCTGATGGTGTTTAACACTGAAAAATGCAAGGTTCTCCACCTTGGGAGGAAAAACCTGCAGCATCCTTATAGGCTCGGCAGTGCTACGCTGGATAGCACTACTGAAGAAAGAGACTTGGGGTCATCATTGACCACAAGATGAACATGAGCCTGCAATGCAATGCTGCGGCTAGTAAAAGCGACCAAAACGCTGGCGTGCATCCATAGATGCTTCTCGAGCAAATCCCGGGACGTCATTCTCCCCTCATACTCGGCCTTGGTGAGGCCGCAGCTGGAGTACTGCGTCCAGTTTTGGGCTCCACAATTCAAAAAGGATGCAGAGAAGCTGGAGAGAGTCCAGAGGAGAGCCACGCGCATGATCAGAGGTCAGGAAAACAGATCTTATGACGACAGGCTGAGAGCCATGGGACTCTTTAGCCTGGAAAAGCGCAGGCTCAGGGGTGATCTGATGGCCACCTATGGGGGAACGTTTGTTTCCCAGAGCTTTTCCTCGTATGGCTTGCTGTGCAAGTCTCTGATCCTGTGGGTAGCCCTTCTCTGGGCTCCCTCGAGCTTCACCACATCTTTGTGAAGGTGTGGAGCCCAGAACTGGATGCAGTACCTAGCTGCGGTCTCACCAATGACAAGAAGAGGCGAGCAGAGCAGGAGAATCAGTTCTTTGCAGTGGTTTTACTGGAGAGGCATCAATTCATGCCTGCCAGTGTATTGCTGGCCCGGCTGGCTACAGCATCGCACTGCCGGCTCCTGCTCATACCATGGTCAGTTATTACCTGCAGGTCTGTGGTGGCAAATGATGGGAGACCTTCAGTCCTGCTGCCTGAGGAGAGGCAGCAGTTGCACAAGCGCCCATGGCGCAAGGTTTGCCCGCGAGCAGCGGGGGGGCAGGCCCGGGAACCCTTGCACCGTCTCCTGCGCAGCCGGCGCCGTCGAGGCCTGCAGCGCTCGCCCCCTCAACTCGCGTCGCATGGATGTGTTTCTCAAGACTTTGGGGTGGTTTCTCTGACCCCCCGCCCCTAGCTTCCTGAAACCGGGCACGCTTCCTGCCCTCAGGAGGGGCGACCATTTCTGCAAGCTTTATCGAAATCTGGCCAGAAATGATAACGTTAGAGGCTGTCTCAACCTTCCTCATTAGAGCCTGTGGGTGCAGCAGGAAGCGTTCGGACTTGCAAGGAAACGGAGCTGGCCGAGACAAAACAAGGAACAAGTGTTGAAACAAAACCGGGGGCAGTTTTGCCCCGCCCCGGCGCGCGGCGCTCCGGGTGCCGGGGACCCGCCCGGGGGCCCGCTTCTACCGCGGGGCCGCACTGCCAGGGGGTGCCGGGGACCCGCCCGGGGGCCCGCTTCTACCGCGGGGCCGCGCTGCCAGGGGGTGCCGGGGACCCGCCCGGGGGCCCGCTTCTACCGCGGGGCCGCGCTGCCAGGGGGTGCCGGGGACCCGCCCGGGGGCCCGCTTCTACCGCGGGGCCGCGCTGCCAGGGGGTGCCGGGGACCCGCCCGGGGCCCGCGGCGGGGGGGGAGGGCAGGGGGCCCCAGAGAGAGCGACGGGGCCCGAGCAGCGCCCGGCTGCTCCCAGCGGCCCCGCCCGCGGCAAAAGCCACTTCCGCGCCCGCCCTTCTGGAGCCGGGAAGACCGCGGGGCCGCTCCCGGGGGCAACGCGGCAGGAGTCCCGCCCCCGCCCGCCCGCAGGACGCGCCGGGCCCGCGCTCACCGCCCGCCGCGGCCACGGCTCCCGCGAGCAGGAGGGCTCGGAGCATCACCGCTCCACCGGCCGCCGTCAACGGCACCGTCTCTGCGCCGTCCGGAGAGCGCCGCCACGCCCCCCCGCCGGCCCCGCCCTCCCCCTGCCGCCATTGGTCATCGCGGCACGCCCTGGCCAATGGCGGTGCGGCGCGCCCCGCGGGGCGTGGCCTGTCTCTACCGGCCGCCGCGTCGCTTCTCCGGGCGCGGGGGTCTCCGGCCCACGCCCGCGGGGGAGGGAGCGGCGAGCACGGGCCGGGGCGCGCGGCCGTCACGCACCGCGGTGTGCCCCGCGCGCTGCCCCCGTGGGCCGGGGTCTGCCCCAGCCCCGCGCAGAGCGCTCCCGCCCGGGTCGGGGTGCGGGGCACGCGGTCACCACGGACGCGTGTCCGCGGGGCGCCCCGCGCGCGGCGCTGCACGCCCTCGCGCCGCCTCCGCCCGCACAGCCGCCCCGGCCCGCGCCCCGCCCCAGCGCGCCTTGCCGCTGCGGGCGGGGGCCTGCCCTGGCCCGCGGGTGCTGCTCGAGGGCACCGGGCCGCGGGGGGGGGTCAGACACCCCCGGCCCGGCGCCCCCCACTCCCGTAATGACCCCCCCCGAGCAGCCCAAAGCGAGGCGCCAGCCCCGGGGCTGGGGCAGCCCCCCTCCAGGCCTCGGAGCCGACGGCCCGCGCCCAGCGCTGGATAACGCTGCGTGCCCCTGCGCCGGCCCGGCGGGCCCGGCTGGAGGAGGCTGGGGTCCCCCAGCTGCCGTGGACAGGCTCCCGCTTCTGGGTCCGTCACCAGGTCGCGGGCTTTGCCCCCGGGTCATGCCAGCAGCCGGCGCCCCTTGCTGCCCGGGGAAGTGCCCTCGCTCTCTCGCAGCCCTGGCGCGGCAGAGCCCTGGGCTGGCCCTGGGAGCTGGGCCCCGGGGGGGTGGCAGGGCAGCTGTGTGGCCCCACGGCTGAGCTTCACGGGCTGGCGCAGCCTCCAGCAGGAATCGCCTGTACAACGCAGGCCGGCGCTGGGCAGGGTGGGGGGTCCCCATGTCACCTGGGGGAAGGGGACCCCACAGCCGTCAGGAACCCCAACAGAAGCCCCCCGGCCAGGGGGTGGGGTAGGGTGGGCTTAGTGGGAAGCACGGGGGCAGGAGGAGGGACCACCAGTCCTACACAGAGACCCGGGCTTGGGTCAGGGCTGGGGCCAGGTTTAGGGCGAGGGTGAAAGCTATGGTTAAGGTGAGAATTAGGACCCGGGTTAGGATTAGAACTCGGATTTAAATTCAGGCTAGGGCTAAGATTCGGGTTTGGTTTGGGGGTAGGTTTAGGGTGAGGGGTAGGTTTCGGGTAAGGGGCACCATTAGAGTCAGGGTAGGCTTGGGGCGCTCGTTAGCGTTCGGATTCGGATTAGGGCTCTAGGCTTAGGGTTTGTGGTAGCCTTAGGATTTGGGTTAGCCTTAGCATTAGGGCTAGGCTTCGGGTTGGGGTTAGAGTTGAGGTTAGGACTAGGCTCAGGCAGAGGGACCTGCTCACCCCACAGGTTGCCTGTGAAAGCTCAGCCACCGTGCACCCTGCCCCAGCCCCGCTCGAGCCCCTTGCATCCCCCTGCCCCCACAGCTGCGGACCCAGGTCTGTGGTGGGACAAGGGTGGTTCACGCACACCTACCCGGGACCATGGTGCTGCGTCCTTGGGGGCAAGGGGAGAGGCAAAGGCCTGTGCACAGATGGGGGCAGGAGACGGGGGGCTCCTGCCTTCTCCAGACTGGAGAGTGAGCTGTGGTTGCAGGGGGTGGAAACCAAGGCATGGGGCAGCCCGAGGCCATGGTCCCATCCCTTCCACCGGTGAGGTGTGCACACAGCCGCTGGCACCGTGAGTCTGCCCGCCCACCCATGCCTGCCCTCTGACCCCCAGGACCCCCGCCCGTACATTCACACCATGCTGGGGCCTTCCCGCCCGGGTAGCGCTGGGCCCGGCGCTCACTTTCCCCCACACTCGCTCGCTGTCCCAGAAGCAGAGCCTGGAAGACCCCGGGACTCCTGGGGCCGGGGCTTTCCCGCAGGCGCCGCAGCGGGGAAGGGAGATGCCGGGGCTGGGCTGGGAAGAGCTGGTCGGAGCCCAGGGCTGGAGGCGGTGATTCCCCGAGCCCCGGCAGGCAGATCCACGGCGGGCTCTGCCCCAGGCTCAGGCCTTGGGGCCACGGCAGCCCCGTGGGAGAGTCACCCTGTCCGGAGCCCACTGGTCCACCCCAGGCAGCAGAGGAGACCCGGCCCAAACTGGCCCACGGTGGGGGGAGGCAGGACCACCTCGCGTTGGCAGGGGAAATCCCATGACCCAGCTGATGCAATTAAAATGGCGCTGTGTAGTGGAGGGCGGCACCCTTGCCTGCTTGCGGACACGACTCTCTGTGACAGCCTCGTATTTGGGCACGTGCATGTGGGCACAAATGACACGGCTCGGAGCAATCCCACCCGGGTCATGAGAGACTACAGGGCTCTGGGAGCAGGGCTTAGGGGGCTGGGGGCGCAGGTGGTGTTTTCCTCACTCCCGGTCGTGGGTCACGGGCTGAGGAGGGACAGACAGGTCAAGGGAGTCAACCAAAGACTGCGGCGCTGGTGTCACCGGGAAGGCTTTGGCTTCCACGACCACAGCCCGCTCTTTGGCGAGAGAGGCAGCGAGCTGCTGGGAAGAGATGGCCTCCACCTCTTCCCGCTGGGGAGGAGGCTCTTCTCAGCCAGACGGGCTGACCTGCTCCACCGGGCTTTAACCTGAGCCCGCCAGGGGACGGGGGAGCTACCGCCAATGCAACCCACTGGGCAGTTTCTGTAAGCCCAGCTGGCTAAGGCACTCAAAGGGAGCCCACCCCGACCCCAGCCCCAGAGCGATGTGTAGGGAAGGCAAGGGCCCCCAAGGGGACACTTCCGTGCCTGTACAGCAGTGCCAGGAGCCTGGCGAACAAACAGGTCCTCCTGCTAAACCAAAAGGATTACGATCTCATTGGGATAACGGAGACCTGGTGAGACTCCACCATGACAGGGCCACAGGCATAGACGGCTATACCCTGCACAGGAGAGATCGTGTGGGCAAAAGCGGCGGGGGAAGCTCTCTATGTCAGGGAAAGCCACGTGTCCCTGCAAGCTGACATTGGCACCCGGGGAGTGGGCACGATTGGAGACTCTCTTGGTCAAAATCCGTGGCAAACAAGGCACAGGGGACGCAATGGTGGGGGTCTACTACAGACCTCCCAGCCAAGATCAAGACCTTGACCAGGAGTTCCCCAGGGAATTGGCTGAGGCCGCACGCCTGGGAAAAAGCCAACCTGCTCAACAAGTATTTTGCATTGGATTTCACCAGCCCCAAGGGACGGCCCTGCCCAATACAGTGTGGGATGGCCAGGGTGAGGGAGAACTATTACCCACATCAATGCTGACCTTGTGAAGGAGCATCCTGAAAGGCTGGACACCTTCAAGTCAGCTGGCCCTGACAGCTTACACCGCAGGGTACTCAGGGAGCTGGCGAGCATCATAGCTCGGCCCCTGGCACGGGTCTTCAAGAGCTCCTGGCGCTCTGGCGAGGTGCCCAAGGACTGGAAGAAGGCCGATGTGGTGCCGATCTTCCAGAAATGGAGGAAAGTAGAACTGGGGAACTACAGGCCCATCAGCCTGACCTCCATCCCTGGGAAGATCTTGGGGAAAATCATCAAAAAGACCATTCTTGACAAACTGGCTGAAGGCAACTTCTTGACGGATGGCCAGCACAGGTCTGTTTTGGGTAGGTCTTGCCTGACCAATCTCATTTCCTTCTATGGCCAGGTGACCTGTCACCAGGACAATGGAGAAGAGATTGACATCATGTACCTTGACTTTAAAAAAGCTTTCACTTTTGTATCCCACAATCGTCTTATAGAAAAACTGGCTAACTGCAGCCTCAGCCACATCACAGTCCACTGGCTGGGGAACTGGCTTCAAACTCAAACCCAGAGGGTGGTTGATGGCAGTCACTCATCATGGTGCACTGTCACCAGTGGGGTCCCCCAAGGCTCTGTCCTTGGGCCAACACTATTCACCATCTTCATTAATGATGTGGACATAGGTGTCAGGAGTGGACTGGCCAGTTTTGCTGATGACACCAAAATTTGGGGTAAAACATCCACACCCAAGAACAGGATGGTGATCCAGGCCAAGCCTGACAGGCTTGGAAAATGGGTGGATGAAAACCTGATGGCCTTCAACTCCAAAAAATGCAAGATACTCCACCTTGAGAAGAAAAACCCACAGCATACGTATAGGCTCAGCAGCATGGCTGAAAGGGACTGGGGGTCATGATTACCCACAAGATGAATATGAACCACCGATGTGATTTTGCAGCCAGCAAAATGAGAAAAGCTCTGGCTTGCATCCATACATGCTTCTCTAGCAAATCCCAGGATGTCATTCTCCCGCTGTACTAAACTTTGGTGAGGCCGCAGCTGGAGTACCGCATCCAATTCTGGGCTCCACAATTTAAAAAGGATATGGAGAAGCTTGAGAGTTTGCAGAGGAGAGCCACGTGCATGATCAGAGGGCAGAAAAACAGACCTTATGGTGAGAGGCATGGGACAGGACACAAACTGGCTGACAAAGGGTCCTCCTACCCCCCGCTACCACTGCCATTGGTCTCCTGCTCCCCAGCCAACCTGGCATGGAGATGGACCACCATGGACAGGCCACAGGGCTATGGATGGAAAGCAGGGCCTCCACCCCTTCCCCCAGCCTCCGTGAGTGGGCCCCCATGCCCACCAACTCCCCGGTGTCCCCACGGGCCCCGAGGCACTGCTCTGTGCTCCACAGACTCCAGTGTTGGGGGGCGGGAAGCATCCAGAGGGGCCCCTGGTGTGAAGAAAACCCTCCACCCAGCCTAGTGGGGCAGGTGGGTCCGTGGTTATGCTGGATCCAGAGTTCAGCTCCCAGTCCCTGTAAGCCAGGCTGCGGGGGAGGACAAAGCAGCTGGATGCACGGCCTCTCTGCCTGTCAGAAGGGATGTGGGGACATAAGGGATCCCAAACCACCAAGCCCTCGCCGCAGGGGTGAGCTCTGCCCAGCCCAGGGCTCCCCCTGCCCCAAGAGGGCCCTGCGGTTTCCCACAGCCCAGGCAGCACCGCTCTCCAGACAACCCCCGCCATTGCTGTAGCTCCTTTCCCTTGCGTCCACCTCCAGGGCAGCAGACACCCCAGGCACAGACAGCCCCATGCAAATACAGCTGCCTCTGTAGTGGAGTGTGACTGCTCATTGCACCCAGCAGAAAGTCCCACGAGTTTGAAAAGGTCACGGGAGGCCCCCCACTCAGTGCTCAGCTCTGTGGGACGGCCCCTGGGATTCATGCCTGTAAACTCATATTTTCCCCCCAGATGCCCACACAAGACCCTGCCCACTTACCCCGGGGGAAGGGCTTGTGCCTGGCTCACACAAGGCAGGGCAAATCTGCCCCTGGATCACATAATCCATGACACAGGTGTGTTCACAGGCAGGGGTGTACTTGGTAGCCCTGTTGGGCTGAGACAAAAAGACATCCCAACAACTAGGACGCTTGGTTCCAAAATGCTGCCTTTTATTAGACCAACTGGAAAATGGCAGGACAATTGTCCTTTTCTGCAGGCTTTCAGGATCAAAGTCCCTGCATGAGAGGACACGTCTCTGGGCATTTCCCAGCTGGTCTAATAAAAGTTGCCATTCTGAAACTAAGAGCTCTTGTGTTTTGTATGTCTTCACAGCCAGGGGCTTTCCCCGTCCAGTCCCACAGGAGCAGTGCCCGGCCCAGCAGCTCCCTCTTCAGTCCATGGGAGGAACCATATATTATATTTCATGTGATTTCTCGGAAAAGGAGCAGCTCCTGTTTTCGGTTTCTAAAACACGTGATCACCAGTGACAGCCGGTCACCTGGGAGCAGCTCCCGAGAGCCCTGGAGCCAGAGCTGAAGTAAATGTGCAATTTGGTTCAAAAGACCAAGGGAGACTTCACCTTGGCCCCACGTCTTCTGCTCTAGGACCCCACCAGCACCTGAAGCAAGGGCTTGGTTGCCGTAAAGAGCTAAGAATAAAACATTATCCTTCTACTACTACGATAGATAGAGAACAAACAGCAGATGCAAACTTCACAAAATATTTCTAAAAATACGTCACAACAGATATACACACACCCTATCTATTGCTCCTCAGGGGTGAGGAGGCAGGGTAGATATACACCCTTATAACTTGACTAAGTAAGGGATGTATACAGAGCACAGGTTTTCCTGAACATAAGTTCACTTATCCAGAGGCTGTGAAAGGCCAGCGCAGGGCAGAGTGAAAAGCAGAGGGAGGAATAAGTTGCAAACCAGCTTCTCCTTCCCCAAGACCCCTCTCATTCTGGGTCCATAAAAGGGGACAGAACAAGAAGACTCATATGTACCTCTTCCCCCTCTCTCTTCCAGAAAGACAATAATTTTTGGTACTTTGAGTTTTAACCATTATAAACTTGACTCGAGCTGGGAGCCGAGACTCTCTCTGCCTCCACCTGGGCCCACGCTAGGCCCACTGGGGCCGGGGTCACAGCTATCTAGTGGCAGAGCAGAGCGAAAAGCGTCAGCCTGTGTCGTCCCGAGAAATCAAGTGTGGTTCCTCTTTCCAGGCTTGGCAGGCTTGGAAAATGGGTGGATGAAAACCCGATGGCCTTCAACTCCAAAAAATGCAAGATACTCCAGCTTGGGAAGAAAAACCCACAGCATACCTATAAGCTCAGCAGTGCTATGCTTGCTAGCACCATGGCTGAAAGGGACTGGGGGTCATGATTACCCACAAGATGAATATGAACCACCGATGTGATTTTGTAGCCAGCAAAATGAGAAAAGCTCTGGCTTGCATCCATACATGCTTCTCTAGCAAACCCCAAGATGTCATTCTCCCGCTGTACTCGACCTTAGTGAGGCCACACCTGGAGTACTGCATCCAGTTCTGGGCTCCACAATTTAAAAAGGATGTGGAGAAGCTTGAGAGTTTGCAGAGGAGAGCCACGTGCATGATCAGAGGGCAGAAAAACAGACCTTATGGTGAGAGGCCGAGAGCCATGGGACTCTTCAGCCTGCGAAAGCACAGGCGCAGGGGGACCTGGTGGATGCCTATAAGGATATAAGGGGTACATCAGGATCTAGGGGAACGTCTGTTCACCAGAGTGCCCCAAGGGATGACCAGGTCAAACGGGCACAAACTTCTCCAAGACCGATTCACGCTGGACACAAGGAAGAACTTCTTGACAGTCCGAGCCCCCTTGACCCGGAGCAGACTGCCGCCGGAGGTGGTGCAAGCACCTACTCTGGGCTCCTTTAAGAGTCAATTGGACGTGTATCTTGCTGGGATCCTGTGACCCCAGCTGACCTCCTGTCCCTGGGGCGGGGGCCGGACTCGATGGTCTCCCGAGGTCCCTTCCAGCCCTAATGTCTATGAAATCTGGGAATATTTAGCTTCCCCCTGGCCAGCTTCCAGTGGGAGGATCTCAGCTACACGCTGACATAATGAAAATGGGAGACTCCTCCCTAGCTTGCTCCTGTAGCCCTATGGCCGAGGGCAAGCGAAACTCAGGGGCATCCGAACCCCAAGCCTCCAGGACTGGCCCTGTAGGATGCCCGCCAAAGGATTTGGAAGTAGCCGAAGCCCCAGGCTGGGGCAGAGGATACTTGCTGATAGCAGGGGCACATATGGTTCCTGGATGATTCAAAGGGATTTGGAACTGATTCGGCTGATTTGACTTGGGACACGAAAAATTTTCCAAAACAAAATGTGCTGCCTTGGGGGATGGGCACGAGAGACGTGGGCACGGGAGAGGGAAAGGAGAGGTTAGCTCCAGGAGGGCAGTACACCCCGCCACCTCCCTCACGTGCAGCACCCCCAACATGCACACACGGATGTACCCAGTGGGACCCCAGGCCTGGGACCCGCCGGCGCTGGCACTGGAGGCCACTTTCTGCCCTGGGGCCGGCATTGGACAGGACACAAACTGGCTGACAAAGGGCCCCCCTACCCCCCCACTACCACTGCCATTGGTCTCCTGCTCCCCAGCCAGCCTGGCATGGAGATGGACCACCATGGACAGGCCACAGGGCTATGGATGGAAAGCAGGGCCTCCACCCCTTCCCCCAGCCTCCGTGAGTGGGCCCCGTGCCCGCCAACTCCCCGGCGTCCCCACGGGCCCCGAGGCACTGCTCTGTGCTCCACAGACTCTGCTGTTGGGGGGCGGGATGCATCCAGAGGGGCCCCCGGTGTGAAGAAAACCCTCCACCCGGTCTAGTGGGGCAGGTGGGTCCGTGGTTATGCTGGATCCAGAGTTCAGCTCCCAGTCCCTGCAAGCCAGGCTGGGGGGGGAGGATAAAGCACCTGGATGCACGGCCTCTCTGCCTGTCCAGGACCAAGCTGGGGGGCATCACAAGGTGGCCCCAGGTCGCAGCCCCACAGAGAGCCTCAGGGTCCATCAGGAAAACACAGGGAAGGCAAGGGAGGCCCTGACAGCAGAAGGGATGTGGGGGCATAAGGGATCCCAAACCACCAAGCCCTCGCCGCAGGGGTGAGCTCTGCCCAGCCCAGGGCTCCCCCTGCCCCAAGAGGGCCCTGCGGTTCCCACAGCCCAGGCAGCACCGCTCTCCAGACAACCCCCGCCATCGCTGTAGCTCCTTTCCCTTGCGTCCACCTCCAGGGCAGCAGACACCCCAGGCACAGACAGCCCCATGCAAATACAGCTGCCTCTGTAGTGGAGTGTGACTGCTCATTGCACCCAGCAGAAAGTCCCACGAGTTTGAAAAGGTCACGGGAGGCCCCCCACTCAGTGCTCAGCTCTGTGGGACGGCCCCTGGGATTCATGCCTGTAAACTTATATTTTCCCCCCGGTTGCCCACACAAGACCCTGCCCACTTACCCCGGGGGAAGGGCTCGTGCCTGGCTCACACAAGGCAGGGCAAATCTGCCCCTGGATCACATAATCCATGACACAGGTGTGTTCACGGGCAGGGGTGTACTTGGTAGCCCTGTTGGGCTGAGACAAAAAGACATCCCAACAACTAGGACGCTTGGTTCCAAAATGCTACCTTTTATTAGACCAACTGGAAAATGGCAGGACAATTGTCCTTTTCTGCAGGCTTTCAGGATCAAAGTCCCTGCATGAGAGGACACGTCTCTGGGCATTTCCCAGCTGGTCTAATAAAAGTTGCCATTCTGAAACCAACAGCTCTAGTGTTTTGAATGTCTTCACAGCCAGGGGCTTTCCCTGTCGAGTCACACAGGAGCAGTGCCCGGCCCAGCAGCTCCCTCTTCAGTCCATGGGAGGAACCATATATTATATTTCATGTGATTTCTTGGAAAAGGAGCAGCTCCTGTTTCCGGTTTCTAAAACACGTCGTCACCAGTGACAGCCGGTCACCTGGGAGCAGCTCCCGAGAGCCCTGGAGCCAGAGCTGAAGTAAATGTGCAATTTGGTTCAAAAGACCAAGGGAGACTTCACCTTGGCCCCACGTCTTCTGCTCTAGGACCCCACCAGCACCTGAAGCAAGGGCTTGGTTGCCGTAAAGAGCTAAGAATAAAACATTATCCTTCTACTACTACGATAGATAGAGAACAAACAGCAGATGCAAACTTCACAAAATATTTCTAAAAATAAGTCACAACAGATATACACACACCCTATCTATTGCTCCTCAGGGGTGAGGAGGCAGGATATATATACACCCTTATAACTTGACTAAGTAAGGGACGTATACAGAGCACAGGTTTTCCTGAACATAAGTTCACTTATCCAGAGGCTGTGAAAGGCCAGCGCAGGGCAGAGTGAAAAGCAGAGGGAGGAATAAGTTGCAAACCAGCTTCTCCTTCCCCAAGACCCCTCTCATTCTGGGTCCATAAAAGGGGACAGAACAAGAAGACTCATTTGTACCTCTTCCCCCTCTCTCTTCCAGAAAGACAATAATTTTTGGTACTTTGAGTTTTAACATTATAAACTTGACTCGAGCTGGGAGCCGAGACTCTCTCTGCCTCCACCTGAGCCCACGCTAGGCCCACTGGGGCCGGGGTCACAGCTACCTAGTGGCAGAGCAGAGCGAAAAGCGTCAGCCTGTGTCGTCCCCAGAAATCAAGTGTGGTTCCTCTTTCCAGGCTTGGCAGGCTTGGAAAATGGGTGGATGAAAACCTGATGGCCTTCAACTCCAAAAAATGCAAGATACTCCAGCTTGGGAAGAAAAACCCACAGCATACGTATAGGCTCAGCAGTGCTATGCTTGCTAGCACCATGGCTGAAAGGGACTGGGGGTCATGATTACCCACAAGATGAATATGAACCACCGATGTGATTTTGTAGCCAGCAAAATGAGAAAAGCTCTGGCTTGCATCCATACATGCTTCTCTAGCAAACCCCAAGATGTCATTCTCCCGCTGTACTCGACCTTAGTGAGGCCACACCTGGAGTACTGCATCCAATTCTGGGCTCCACAATTTAAAAAGGATGTGGAGAAGCTTGAGAGTTTGCAGAGGAGAGCCACGTGCATGATCAGAGGGCAGAAAAACAGACCTTATGGTGAGAGGCCGAGAGCCATGGGACTCTTCAGCCTGCGAAAGCACAGGCGCAGGGGGACCTGGTGGATGCCTATAAGGATATAAGGGGTACACCAGGATCTAGGGGAACGTCTGTTCACCAGAGCGCCCCAAGGGATGACCAGGTCAAACGGGCACAAACTTCTCCAAGACCGATTCAGGCTGGACACAAGGAAGAACTTCTTGACAGTCCGAGCCCCCTTGACCCGGAGCAGACTGCCGCCGGAGGTGGTGCAAGCACCTACTCTGGGCTCCTTTAAGAGTCAATTGGACGTGTATCTTGCTGGGATCCTGTGACCCCAGCTGACCTCCTGTCCCTGGGGCGGGGGCCGGACTCGATGGTCTCCCGAGGTCCCTTCCAGCCCTAATGTCTATGAAATCTGGGAATATTTAGCTTCCCCCTGGCCAGCTTCCAGTGGGAGGATCTCGGCTACACGCTGACATAATGAAAATGGGAGACTCCTCCCTAGCTTGCTCCTGTAGCCCTATGGCCGAGGGCAAGCGAAACTCAGGGGCATCCGAACCCCAAGCCTCCAGGACTGGCCCTGTAGGATGCCCGCCAAAGGATTTGCAAGTAGCCGAAGCCCCAGGCTGGGGCAGAGGATACTTGCTGGTAGCAGGGGCACATATGGTTCCTGGATGATTCAAAGGGATTTGGAACTGATTCGGCTGATTTGACTTGGGACACGAAAAATTTTCCAAAACAAAATGTGCTGCCTTGGGGGATGGGCACGAGAGACGTGGGCACGGGAGAGGGAAAGGAGAGGTTAGCTCCAGGAGGGCAGTACACCCCGCCACCTCCCTCACGTGCAGCACCCCCAACATGCACACACGGATGTACCCAGTGGGACCCCAGGCCTGGGACCCGCCGGCGCTGGCACTGGAGGCCACTTTCTGCCCTGGGGCCGGCATTGGACAGGACACAAACTGGCTGACAAAGGGCCCCCCTACCCCCCCACTACCACTGCCATTGGTCTCCTGCTCCCCAGCCAGCCTGGCATGGAGATGGACCACCATGGACAGGCCACAGGGCTATGGATGGAAAGCAGGGCCTCCACCCCTTCCCCCAGCCTCCGTGAGTGGGCCCCGTGCCCGCCAACTCCCCGGCGTCCCCACGGGCCCCGAGGCACTGCTCTGTGCTCCACAGACTCCGCTGTTGGGGGGTGGGAAGCATCCAGAGGGGCCCCCGGTGTGAAGAAAACCCTCCACCCAGCCTAGTGGGGCAGGTGGGTCCGTGGTTATGCTGGATCCAGAGTTCAGCTCCCAGTCCCTGCAAGCCAGGCTGGGGGGGGAGGACAAAGCAGCTGGATGCACGGCCTCTCTGCCTGTCCAGGACCAAGCTGGGGGGCATCACAAGGTGGCCCCAGGTCGCAGCCCCACAGAGAGCCCCAGGGTCCATCAGGAAAACACAGGGAAGGCAAGGGAGGCCCTGACAGCAGAAGGGATGTGGGAACATAAGGGATCCCAAACCACCAAGCCCTCGCCGCAGGGGTGAGCTCTGCCCAGCCCAGGGCTCCCCCTGCCCCAAGAGGGCCCTGCGGTTCCCACAGCCCAGGCAGCACCGCTCTCCAGACAACCCCCGCCATCGCTGTAGCTCCTTTCCCTTGCGTCCACCTCCAGGGCAGCAGACACCCCAGGCACAGACAGCCCCATGCAAATACAGCTGCCTCTGTAGTGGAGTGTGACTGCTCATTGCACCCAGCAGAAAGTCCCACGAGTTTGAAAAGGTCACGGGAGGCCCCCCACTCAGTGCTCAGCTCTGTGGGACGGCCCCTGGGATTCATGCCTGTAAACTCATATTTTCCCCCCAGATGCCCACACAAGACCCTGCCCACTTACCCCGGGGGAAGGGCTTGTGCCTGGCTCACACAAGGCAGGGCAAATCTGCCCCTGGATCACATAATCCATGACACAGGTGTGTTCACAGGCAGGGGTGTACTTGGTAGCCCTGTTGGGCTGAGACAAAAAGACATCCCAACAAGTAGGACGCTTGGTTCCAAAATGCTACCTTTTATTAGACCAACTGGAAAATGGCAGGACAATTGTCCTTTTCTGCAAGCTTTCAGGATCATAGTCCCTGCATGAGAGGACACGTCTCTGGGCATTTCCCAGCTGGTCTAATAAAAGTTTCCATTCTGAAACTAAGAGCTCTTGTGTTTTGTATGTCTTCACAGCCAGGGGCTTTCCCGGTCCAGTCCCACAGGAGCAGTGCCCAGCCCAGCAGCTCCCTCTTCAGTCCATGGGAGGAACCATATATTATATTTCAGTGATTTCTCGGAAAAGGAGCAGCTCCTGTTTTCGGTTTCTAAAACACGTGATCACCAGTGACAGCCGGTCACCTGGGAGCAGCTCCCGAGAGCCCTGGAGCCAGAGCTGAAGTAAATGTGCAATTTGGTTCAAAAGACCATGGGAGACTTCACCTTGGCCCCACGTCTTCTGCTCTAGGACCCCACCAGCACCTGAAGCAAGGGCTTGGTTGCCGTAAAGAGCTAAGAATAAAACATTATCCTTCTACTACTACGATAGATAGAGAACAAACAGCAGATGCAAACTTCACAAAATATTTCTAAAAATAAGTCACAACAGATATACACACACCCTATCTATTGCTCCTCAGGGGTGAGGAGGCAGGATAGATATACACCTTTATAACTTGACTAAGTAAGGGATGTATACAGAGCACAGGTTTTCCTGAACATAAGTTCACTTATCCAGAGGCTGTGAAAGGCCAGCGCAGGGCAGAGTGAAAAGCAGAGGGAGGAATAAGTTGCAAACCAGCTTCTCCTTCCCCAAGACCCCTCTCATTCTGGGTCCATAAAAGGGGACAGAACAAGAAGACTCATTTGTACCTCTTCCCCCTCTCTCTTCCAGAAAGACAATAATTTTTGGTACTTTGAGTTTTAACATTATAAACTTGACTCGAGCTGGGAGCCGAGACTCTCTCTGCCTCCACCTGGGCCCACGCTAGGCCCACTGGGGCCGGGGTCACAGCTATCTAGTGGCAGAGCAGAGCGAAAAGCGTCAGCCTGTGTCGTCCCCAGAAATCAAGTGTGGTTCCTCTTTTCCAGAGCAAAGCCATCCCCTGCTCACATGCCCTGGTTGAAGATGCCCAGACCCAGCTAATCCTAACCAGCTAATCTATGACCAGGTCACAAAATTCCTTTAGATGCAGGGGTAGCAGTGGACGTAGTCTTTCTGGACTTTCAGAAGGCCTTCGACACTGACTCTCACCCCGTTCTCATTAAAAAACTAGGAGACTGTGGCGTCAACACCTACACAATCAGATGTGTCACCAACTGGCCGGAGGGCCGCACCCAGATCAGTGGTGAACGGGTCATTTTCGACCGGAAGGGATGTGGGCAGTGGGGTCCCCCAGGGCTCGCTCCTCAGGCCCGCAGTGTTCAACTTCTTCATCAGCGGCTTGGACAAGGGGGTAAGTAGCATCCTGTTCAAATTTGCTGGAGACGCTAAGATGAGCGGGGTGTGGGCACACTGGGAGGGAAAAATAGGCTCTAATCAGATGAGCTTACAGGGGTGGGTGGACGAGAATATGATGGGATTCAACACTGATGGGATTCAAGTGCAAGGCTCTGCACCTGGGGAGGAAGACGCAGCACCACACCTACAGGCTGGGGAACTCCCCTCTTGTCAGCACGGAGGCAGAAAAGGATCTGGGGGTCATCACTGAAGCCAAGATGAACATGGGCCGGCAGTGTGGGGACGTGGTCAGGAAGGCCGACCACACCTTGTCCTGCATCCACAGATGCATCTCGAGCAGGTCCAAGGAGGTGATCCTCCCCCTTGATGTGGCACTGGTCAGGCCGCAGCGGGAGTCCTGCATCCAGTTCTGGGCGCCGCTTTTCAAGGCATATGTGGACAGCGTGGAGAGGGTCCAGAGGAGGCCACTCGCTTGATCAGGGGACAACAGGGCAGGCCCTATGAGGACAGGCTGCGGGACCTGAACCTGTCCAGCCTCCACAAGAGAAGGCTGAGGGGGATCTAGTGCTCTGTTACAAACTAGTCCGAGGGGACCAGCAGGCATTGGGGGGAGTCCCTGTTGCCCCGAGCACTGCCAGGAGTGACCAGGAATAACGGTCACAAGCTGGCAGAGGGGAGATTCAGACTAGACATGAGGAGGCGCTACTTCACGGTCAGGGGGGCTAGGGTCTGGGACCAACTTCCAAGAGAAGTGGTGTTGGCTCCTACCCTGGGGGTCTTTAAGAGGAGGCTGGATGTACACCTTGCTGGGGTCGTTTGACCCCAGTGCTCTTTCCTGCCCAGTGCAGGGCATCGGACTCGATGACCTGAGCAACTACTGACCCAAACCTGCACCATGCTTATAGGCTCGGCAGTGCTACGCTGGCTAGCACTATGGAAGAAAGAGACTTGGGGGTCATGGTTAACCACAAGATGAACATGAGCCTTCAGTGTGATGCTGTGGCTAGTAAAGCAAGCAAAACGCTGGCTTGCATCCATAGATGCGTCTCAAGCAAATCCCGGGACGTCATTCTCCCCCTGTACTCAGCTTTGGTGAGGCCACAGCTGTAGTCCTGCATCCAGTTTTGGGCTCCACAATTCAAAAAGGATGTGGAGAAGCTGGAGAGAGTCCAGAGGAGAGCCACGCGCATGATCAGAGGTCAGGAAAACAGATCCCACGACGACAGGCGGAGAGCCATGGGGGTCTTTAGCCTGGAACAGCGCAGGCTCAGGGGTGATCTGATGGCCACCTATAAGTTTATCGGGGTGACCACCAGGATCTAGGGGAACATCCATTCACCAGAGCGCCCCAAGAGATGACGAGATCGAATGGTCACAAACTCCACTGCGACCGGTTCAGGCTGGACATCAGGAAGAAATTCTTCACTGTCCGAGCCCCCAAGGTCTGGAACAGGCTGCCATCGGGGGCGGTTCAAGCGCCCACTTTGAACACCTTCAAGACACATTTGGATGCTTATCTTGCTGGGATCCTATGGTCCCGGCTGACTTCCTGCCGCTGGGGCGGGGGGCTGGACTCGATGATCCTCTGGGGTCCCTTCCAGCCCTGATGTCTATGAATCCATGAATCTAGGAAACTATGACCTTCATGAATGAGGCTCAAGCTGTGTTTGAGATCAGCGAGAGGTCCCTGCATATGGTTAATATGGCTTCACCCTGTGTGAAGCGACTCCAGTTGATACTCAGGCTTACAGAACCGGTTCCTAACTGGAAGTAAAGGAGTTTAATCTCCCCCGCCCCAGAGTGCATTCAGGCTCCCTGTAGGTGCAGCCTGAAGGATCCAGCAGGATTAGATCAGGGCCTCCCTGTTACCCGGCGGAGGACGCAGGGACAGGGGTGTCCCGGCAGGAGGGCTAGGGGCACAACTAGTCACTCTGCAGAAAAGCACCAGGGCGGAGCCGAGCTACGTCCCCGGCTCTGCTGGAGTCACAGGTGTGAGCTGTCAGGCAGACGTGCGGGGCAGGGGATTGCCAGTGCCCTGACCGGAAGAGGCCAGGCTGGAGAGTGATAAGCAGACATCTGGGTTTTCCATTTACCAAGGAAAAACACAGATTTTCTCATGTGAAGGACAGAAACACAGATTTTCCTCTTTAAAGCAAAAAACTGTGGGCAACTGCAGCCTTCCCCTTACAGGCGGACAGCCTCGTAGCTGCAAGGAGCTGCTTGGGGTTGGGGGGGATGGGGGTGAGCAATGGGGGCGGCGTGTGTGTGCACAGGCATGTGGCTGGCATACAGCCAGGCAGGGCTGTGGGAGCAGCTCTGGCAGCTGGACGCAGATGAGTCTACAGGGACGGGGGTCGAAGGGTCTGGGTCTGGGGAGTTGTGGGGGAGGTCTGCACATGCACCTGCTGGCACTGGGGTGCAGGGGGGAGGGAGGGGGGAGAGGTGCTTGCCCCTCCAGTGGAGAAAGGGGCCGGGGGGCCCTTGGGGATGGATGGCAGGAAGCTGCCAGGTCGGTGGCGTTGGGGCCAGTGCCCATGCTTTGCGTTGCGGGGCGGCCAGGAGACTCTGCCCAGGAGGGGTCATGGCCAGGCCCCCTGGCATGGTGTGGGAGCCCAGCCCAGGGCAGGGGGTGCTGAAGGCATCCCTTCCTGCTGCACCCAGCCTGCACTGGGACCAGGCTTGCCCGGCTGCTGCCAGCACAAGTCTTCCAGGCAGGGCAGAAACAGCTGCCCCCCCCCCCCCCCACAACACAGCTGGGGTGGGAGGGCAGAGGGTTGGGAGTGAGGGACACCAGCAAGGCTGGGGGGGGCTGGGGGGGCTGTGGCTTGAGAGTGAGGGGCACTGGGGTGGGGGCCGGACGTAAGGGGCACTGGCAGGGACAGAGGGCTGCGGGTTGGGAGTAAGGGGCACCAGCAGGGCACCAGCATATCAGGGCTGCTCAGCACCACAAAGCCATGGCGGGGACAGCCACAGCTGGTCCTGTGTCCTCATGAGCGTTTCATTTTACTCATGGAAAAGCATGGATTTGGGGAGTTTTAATCAGAACATTTGGTGGGTTTTATAAGAAAATGTGCAATCTTTAAGCAGAGAAGACCAGGATCGCTGGAGATAAGCCGGGGCCTGAGCTGGAGCATTGTGTCTGACCCTGGAGGCTGCCGTGGGACTGCTGGCGAGGGGAGCCTGGCTGCGGGCAAGCGGGGAGATGCTGAAGCCTTCCCGGCAGAGGGGACAGGACAGCAGGCAGCCCTGCCTCTCGCTCTCGCCGCACAGCCCGCAGTGCCTGCACGTGCCGAGCGCCAGCGATGCATGCAGCGGCATAGGCTTGCTGGGGCGCTGATACCTTATTCATAAGTCATTGTAATGTCGGCACCGCACCATGCAAGCTGAATAGCATTCTTTTAAATTCATATCAACCCCATGGCGTGCCCAGTGCTGGTTTTTGTGGTCCTCGTGAGCCACAGGAATCCTCCAGTCCCCCTCAGTCATATCCAGCGTGGATGCACACAGCACTTCCCCAGCATCCCTTCGATTCACGGCGTAGGGAAGGCATCATATTTCACAGCTGAGCTGATCTTCTGGAGTCGATGCACAAGAGAAGCGACCCGTCAGTTTGGGGCACTACCACCAGCTTGCTTCTCCACCGGCTTCTTGACTCCATTCTTATTCCTCTCCACAGCATCTGCTCAATTTTGGCTTTAATGGGTTCATGTAACTTCTGGGATATTCTCCTCCACACCTCACACACCACACATCCGTGAGGTGTTTCTACCCAGCGTACCACACCCTTAGCCTGACCCGGGTCAGATCTAGGTATGGGATCAGCAGCAGCCCTGCCTGAACCACAGCTTCAGGAGGTTTACATGGTAAATCTGCTCCTCATGCCACCACCCAGGGAGCAGCACTACACAGCCCACTGCCCAAACTTACTGGATCACTTTGTAGGGCACTTGAAACCTGGCAAGGAGGCAGCAACCTTGGTCTGGCAGCATTGCTAATATCTGGTCTCTGGCTTGAAACTTCCTACCTCTTGTCTTTTTATTACACAGGTGACCCACACCATACACCGAGTGCTGTATGCATCCAATGGCGAAATCCGTGAATAAGGCACTGCGCGCACGAACGCAGTCTGCATTCATGAAGGCGGTGCCCCCGGCTGCTGGGGTTGGGGCTGGGGCTGGGGCTGGGGCTGGGGCACGGCTCCAGCGATGAGTGGTGGTGGGAGCCCAGTGGCAGCAAGCGTGGAGCTCCCGAGGAGATCCTGTAAGTGTATAAAGTGTATTGAAAAAGCAGGTTCAGCATTCGCAGTATTTGAAACTGAGAATAGCAAGGGTTTCCTGCAGTTGGCTTTCTGGCACTGATGTGCTTCCCCTAGGTTGACACCCACCATCCGCTGAGCTGCTGCTAGCCTCTGTCAAAGGTTTATCACATACTGTGGTATATTCATTGCCTGGGATACCCGGCCCTCTCAGCCTTCTTTCATGAAACCCAAGAGACGTTGGGGTTGATGCCGGTAGAGCAGCTTGAAAGGGGAAAAGGGAGATCTGGGGTGCCTCTCATATAGCAAACACCAGTGCGGGAATCAGCTGGTGCTGCTTCTTAGGTTCCCCAGCTATGAATTTCTGCAGTAGTCCCTTTACAGTGTGATTGAAGTGTCCCATGAGGCCCTCCAGACCAATGCCCTTTGCTACCACTTTGGTATTAGCAGTTGGGCACCTCCTTGTCCTCAGTCTTTCCACCATCTGCCTGGTATAACAAATCCTCTCTCATCTCAAAATGGGGCCATGTTCTCATCAGTTCGTGGCATAGGATCTCCTCATTACACTTGGCTAACCCCTCTTGGTAAACAGGTCAGAAACCTTCTTCATCTGTCTGCTCACCCTGGAACTGCCCCGATCCTGCCGGTCACTCATGCCCGATGCTCTTCTCAGCTCTTCCGCTTCCTTCTCAGACCTGAGGAAGGCCAAACTTGTTCATCCAACATCTCCCCCAACTATACCATTTGTTAAATAAAAGATATTGCCAAAAAACTCCTTGCTTTAATCTACCTGCTGGAGAAGCAGAGGCTTAGCAGGAAAGGCTTCAGTGCACCAAAGTGTTGCCTCTTTTCTTACTATTGATCAACTACTGATGTCAAGTCATCTCAAAACTTAGGCTGTCTCTGCATGACCCATCTGTGCCCTCCTTTCTCCTACCCAGCTGCTGTCAGCTCCCAATTGTCTACGCTGATGGTGTGAGAGAGAAGAAGTGTTTGCTGTGTTATTCAACCACGCGGTACCCCTTTAGGATTGCCTGGGTTTTTCCTACTGTGCTGGAAGCAACTCCCCTGAGGTCCCAGCCCTCAAGGGGATCGGGCAGTTCACTGAACTCCCTGCTAGCAGCCCCTGACCATCACCCCACTGTCTTACCTGCCTGGGGCAGGGTTGTCGCTGCCCAAGGTAGGCTGTCGAAAGGAGGTTCACATGTCCAAGACCAAAAGGCTTTATGTTCCCCAGGGACCAGCTGGACTCACCCTAAAACCTTGGGTGACAGGGGCTTTACTGTGGCAAATCTGGCTCCAGCTGCAGGGCACAATCAAGGTAGGAGATGGGTTTCCAGGAGAGATCTGGGGAGCTTGGAGCCAGGGCTGAGGGTCTCTGGCCTCGCTGAGACTGCCCCGGCTCTGTCCAGACAGCGGGGTGCTTGGGCCTGAGCCCTGGCAGCCCTGCTCTCGTCGCAGAGCTCCCGCAGCGGCACAAGGCCAGAGGGCACCAGGGAAGCTGCCTCTCCCTGACACGGGGCGGCCGCTCTCTGCTCCTAGCCCTGCCCCTGCTCAAACATCCCGTGGCAGGTGAAGGACAAGCAGAGCAATCTGGGGGCGGGGGGTGCCTAGAGATGGCAGGGAGGAATGCTAAAAGGCAGACAAATACATGCAGGTGAGGAGGTGGGGGAGTACAGAAGAAAGCCCTGTTTAAATGACGTCTCCAATATCTCTGTGAAACGCCCTCAGCTCTTACCCCTTTCCTCTCCCCTGATCAAATATAGCCAGGGAAAAAATCCCAGCGTTTTCCCATCTCCTTGTGCCCTTCTGATGCCAGAGGCAAAGCCCAGCCCCTGGCTGGGAAGGTGGAGGGCCCAGGCGCACTTAATGCCTCTCGTTCTCCACCTCCCAGCTCACGGATATCAGCTGCGCTGAATCCACGCGTGGTTTGTTGTCCCTTGTTTGAAATGGGCCCGGGACCCTTCCCCAGGCTGCAGGCGCGTCTTCTCAGACACCGCATCAGCTTTATCTGAATGAATCCTGTGGCTCGGTTTCTTGTGGATTTTACATTTGTGGATTTTACATTCAGAGATGCCTGTCACCTACAGCTGGGCTGATACAAAAAAAAAAATCAAATAAAAATGTTGGTTTCAAATGCAGCCAGGAGTCATTTAAAAGTTCGTTTGCACTGGTCTTCTCCCCTTTAGTAGTCCCAAGCAAAAAAAAAAGTGGAGAGGAAAACCATGTGTGTGTGCGTGTGTGCGCGCGCGCGCATGTGTGTGTGCACGTGCGCATGTGTGTGTGCACGTGCGCGTGTTACAACAGCAGCCCTGGGGAGAAACATTTCATGGGACAAATGTTACTAAAATGCCCCTCCCACGCCAAACCCTGGAGGCCTGCCCCGCTTCCTAAGGGGCACGCACCGCCGTTCTCTCTCTCTTCACGGAGATACAACCCCATCAGACTTCCCCGCCTCTGTAGACTTCGTCTACGTCCCTGCACCTTCTTTCTCCGTCCAACAGGGAATCGGTGTCCCTCACGTTTGACTCACTTTTGCCCTAAATACTCGTAACTTGCCTGATGGCAGTACATTGGCCAGGTCTCAGTTTAGGAGATGTTTAGGCTCGAGACTCCACCCAGAAACCGGGACATATGAACACTACCAGGGTCCTGAGGAACAACTTCCCCACTCACAAGCTACATAAACAAAGTGAACGGCTTATTAAAATGCAAATGAAAGAGGGAAAAAAAATCAATCCTTGTCTAAGTCCCCTTTAAACTCCCCAGCTAGTGTAACCCCAAACAGCCAAAACCCAACACTCTCCCAGGAACAATCCCTGAATGTCCACGGACGGCCCCATTATATTTTAATGACTGTGACTATCAGACACCCTCGAATGTGAATTAAGCTCAGCTGTCAGCTATTGAACATATCAGATACTTCCCAGGCAAGCCTAGGGACAAGGAACATGTACCTGGGCTGGGCCGCGGTTCGGAGCGGTCGCTCCCCACTCCCTCCAGGCGGTTGCAGCTCAGCCTGGGGCGAGAGGGCTCCTTCCTCCCCAGAGACGCCCTGAGAGGGCGACTCTGGTCTGGAGCCTCCCTGGGCTCAGTCTCAGCCTCAAAGCTTTTCACGGCCCCGCAGGGCCCCTGCCTGCCTTCCAGCTGTCCCGAGCCTGCCCATGCACACCTAGCACGGCCAGCAAGCCCCTGCACAGGGTTACTGTAGGCAGGAACTCCCTCTAATTCTCCTCCTTGTTGGCCCTCATCAAGCAAATCTTCTTTCTGAATTTAGCTTCTGTTACGTACTGAGTTATGGTATACATTGCTCCTCTTCTGCCCCTTTCACCCCTTTAGGATCCCCCCACATTTACCCAAAGACCCACATCAAGCACCCTTCTGTCCAAGTTAAAGCAAGAGGCTGGCCCTGACTTTCCAGTTTGCAGAAAATGAGCCTAACATTGCCATCTCTGCGTCCAGTTTCTCCCGTGATGATTTGAAATCCCCCGCCAGGGTGGCCTGCTTTCTCTCCCCTCCCTGGGCACAGACAAGACATGCCTTATCTCTCACCAATTATCAAATATTTGAGATTTGGTTGCCTGTTTTTCTTCTTCCATCTAGTCCCTAGAGATGGTGAGAAGCTCTCTCTGCTGCTGCCTGTCCCCCCCTGCTCCTCACACAGGAACGTGAAAACTCCCCGGGTTTTGGCTACTTCCCCACCAATTTCTGCTCATGAAGATAATATTTCCTCAGGGTCTTCCCTTCCTCTCACTGATCATGAAGTATCATTACAGTGAAACCCCCCAGATTAAATGTCGTTCCTCCTGCAGTCATTTCCTTTTAATTCCCGATACTTGCCAGATCTCACTGTGAAATCCCCTCAGCCTTCACCCACCCTAAAGATCAAATATCAGCAGAAAAATCACTGCGTGTCTTCCTCCTGTTTGCAAATAGCGATGGAAAAATCAGTCGCTGCCACCTCCTTGTGCCTGGTGATGCATTTCCCTTCCATTGTCCAAAGCAGCAGCCCCCGGTCCCTTCCCCACCCAGCGCTGGAGGGTTTGGGGTGTGATTGAATCCTGGCCGCAGCTTCCCACCCATGCACGGGGGAGTGCCCCTTACTGCTCCTTCTCAGACACCGCACCAGCTGTCTCCGAATGAATCCTGTGGCTCAGTTTCCTGTGGATTTTACCTGCCTTCTCAAGCTGATACAATACAATTCAAAGAAAAACACTGATTTAAATGCAACAGGGTGTCGTTTCAAAGTCTGCGTCTGGCAGTGCTCTTCTCCCCTCCAGTGGTTACATGGAAAATAGCAAAAGGAAGCCGAGAGGAAAGCTGCGTGTCTGTGCACGTGCGTGCGGGTGTGCGCCTCTGCTTATATGTCGCTGCTTTGAACTTCTTGGAAAACTCTGTAGAATTGAATTGCTTTACCTGCTACTTTTTTTATTAAGATTTTCATTTCTTATGCATGTGGAAATAGTCATCCACTATTTTTTGTCACCAAACTAGAAGCATTTTTCCTCCTGTTCTCCCAGGACCCACTCCGCTGTCCAGGGAGGGGAAGAGGAGGGCTGGAGTGCCAGTACCTCCAACGCTGGTTTGGTAGTTGCACAATTGTTAGTGTGCTGCTTTGCGTGGGCCGTAGTTCACTTCTGCCTTCACAGCTTGCCAGGGGAGAAACAGACCTGGGTTTTGCTCGAGTCGCTGGAGCTGGGTTTGTGAACTGCTGCTGACAAAAGCTTATGTATCTCTGATTTAGTTAGTCTCCAAGGTGCAAATCTACCCTGCCTTCTGCCTGACTTCAGACTGACACAGCCAACTCCCTCCACAAGTGATGCCTGACAGGCACAGGGGCCAGGCCGGGCATGGGGAGTCCTATGCTCCCTGTGGTGGTGTCTTGAATTTGACTTTTCATTTCCCCTCATGGGATCCCCCATCTTCCCTGATACTCACACATGTGGAGGGGCTCACATCAGATCCGGGTCCTGCTTTTTCCTGCTACTCGTGGTAGCCAGGGCAGGCGGGTCTGCAGTGGGTGCTGCAGGGCCTCTGAGCCCCGCGCATGGTGGGCTGGGGCCAGGGTTTGGGGCTGCAGCTGCCAGTCTCCGTGCCCAGCACCAGCTCCAGCCCCTCCTCGGGGCAGAAGGGTGGCCCACAGGCAGCACTGGTGCATCCACACCAGCTCCCTGCCTGCTACATAGGGATGTTTGGGGAGCAGTTGCCAGGCACCGGCCAGGGCCAGAGGCAGCGAGAGGCAGAGGAAGGGGCCCGTGGGGACTGGGTGCAGGGGCTGCAGACCCGAACGTCTGGGACAGGAGCGCCCAACTGTGCGGGGCTGGCCGTGGGGGCTTGAAGGGCGCCTGGGCACCCTGCGGCACTGGTACACTCAGATGGGTGGCGGGTGCAGGCAGGTGCAGGGCAGGGCCCTGGCCCCGTGGTGCAGTGGCCGTGCCAGCCGCAGGGGGTGGGGAGCCGAGAGGGTGTTGACAAGTGTGTCCACAGGACCAGGTGATGTGGGGATGGGCGTGCAATGCTGGGGGGTCCATGTGAGCACATGAGAAGAGATGAGACTCCGCTGGGGGTGGAGGTAGCTGGAGGAGACCAGGTGAGGGCAACCCCAGGGTGTGAGCACAGGGGTTGGGTACATCAGTGCAATGGGTGGGGGTGCAGGAAACAGGCCCCTATCACCTTTCTGGCGTGGCAGGGCAGGGGCTTGTTCTGAACGGGACGCAGGACTGGGAAGCATCTCCTGGGCCCCTGCGTGTGGTCCCTGCTCTCCAGGCAGCTGACCGAGCTCCACGTGGACCCAGCTCCATCCCGGCCCCTGCTGCCCGCGGGGGAGGCTGTGCAGCCTCTTGCTGCTCCGGGGAGGAGAAGCACCGCTCTGCTTTCCAGCCTGGACTCCTTCCGGCCTGGCTTCATCCCTGCCCCTTCCTCTGCTGACCTTCCCTCTACCTTCAGGTGTCCATGAACACCAACCCCTTCGGCCCAGCTCTGGCATTCCCAGCCTGCGCGTGGGCTGCTGTCATGTCTCCTTTTTGCCTTATCCTGCTGTATTTTCCCCCCACAAACCATCCCAGCGCCCCTCCTCCCCTCTGTTAGCCTAGCATAAAAGCCCTTCAGGTAAGTACAGCCTGCTTGACAGAAGCAGCTGGCTCTCACCCAGCGATGGGCGTTGTTTACATGAAATGCGGTTTTTTGCTAAGTCAGAATGAATTAAGGAAACCAAGAAGTTGGCTAAAAGCAGAAAAACAACCCGTGATCTCGACAGCTAGAGACTCTCTAAGGCAAAACAAACCATAGAAGAAATAGCTGTTAAGTAACTTGCAAGGTTGCTACAGAAACGTGTGACATAAACGACCATAGGACAGAGTATATGGTAAAATAAGAAATGGGGCTGTGTAAACAAGGCGGGTTTAGTTCTTTTGAAGTCCTACTGCAAAATCCTCAGCACGGACGCTCAGACCAGAGCTCTACCCTGTGCCAAACTCAGACACAGGAGCTGGGCGCCCCGGAAAAGACCGCACAGCCTAATCAACAAGTGACATCCTGTTCATTGTATCTCGGGATGGTCAGATGCTATATTGTTTTTAACTAACTGCAGTAACAGAATTGTAACTGGTAAGGTTATTTTGGCTTTTTGATTTAAATTGTAAGTGTTAGGGTTCAATAAACTTGCTTACAGTTAAGCACAACTGTGTCATAGTCTCTGTACCTGGTAAAAAGACCCATAGTAGCGTTATTGGATGTAACATGCCCCCCACCCCGGTGAGGTTGGGTCTGGACCGTCCTGAATGGCCTGATCCAGGGCCTGGGTGGGAGGGGGTGTGCATGTGTTTCAGGGTCTCACGCTCTCCAGCTCGTGTACAGGCGTGAGCGCAGAGGTGACGGTGTCATTAGGGGGCTCTGGCAGTACAACTATGATGGGGGAGATTTCCTCAGCTGTGACATCAGTCCTCGTGCCTGGGTAGCAGTCATTCCCGCAGGCCCAGCTCACCCAACGCAGGTGGAACGAGGATCAGGCCAGCCTTCAGCAAGTGAGAAGCTACCTGGAGACCTGCATCAAAGGGCTGCAGAAGTACGTGCAATACAGGGTGAAAGCGCTGCAGGGAAGTGAGCATGAGTCTCACCCCACCCTAGGGCAGCACTGACCAGGGCCATCCCACCCACCCTGTCGAGAACATACTGCTCCTCCTCCCATATGGGAGACTGTGAGTGCTGCCACTGGCAGGATGTCTTCACCCTCACACTATTACTCTGGTACCCAGTGAGGTCTGTCCTGGCCCTAGTCACTCCTCTCCAGGTGAGGGCATCCTCCCAGGTGTCTGGTCCAGGCCCATGTTTGAGAAGTAGAGAGCAGCTCTGGCGATAGACCCCATTCCCTCAGTTCAAGACCTGGTGTTACACATCCATGCCTGACATCCCCTGAAAGACAGACAGTGGTCATGCCTTGCTCACCTGGTCACGACACACCTTGTCTTTCTTGCCCACCACGACTTTTCTGTTTCTTCCAGAGGAATCGTCATGTAGAGGGCGGTGGTACTGGTGGGTCACTGATGGCCTCAGTGCGCTCAGCCCGGTGTAGAGCTCCTGTGGGGCTCCTCCTCCCTCCACCCCACCCCTTTCCACTCGGGAATGACTGTCAGATCTGAGTGATGAGTCAGGTGCACTCTGCAATCCCTTCTGCTTCTTTAGGGGTACGGTGAGGATCATATGTGCTAGCACTGTGCCTGTGCCTGTCTCACAAATCACAATCAAACAGGTAACAAAATACAAATCGCTCAGGCATGACAGCAATGCCTCGACACACTGAGCTGTCCCCTTCCTGGGCAGCTCTGGGCTGGGCACCTTGCACCCACTGGCTAGTAGCCTGTCGCAGAGCTCTCAGGTGCCCTGGACTGAGAGCAGAAACGGCTCAGGAGAGACTCCTAGTGGTGGTAAGGGGGAAACTCAGCTGCCAGTCACCAGGACAGCGCAGGTGCTGGTTGCTAGGGCAACCAGGGAAACCTAGAGACACAGCACCGGAGCAGGCCAGGCCTAGCTGCCACGGTGCCAAGCCCCCTGGCCCTGCTCATGGCGGCCGCACCCGTGTCCCACACTGGTGAGTGGTGGCAGCCGCAGGTGGGAGAGGTGGGCCGAGCTGAGGGAGCGGCCAAGCCCCCCCGGCACAAGCAACGCCCCCCCCGCTGGAGGGTGAGCTGCATGGCCCAGTGCTCCCACCAGTGCTCCCATGTTCTGTCCCACCAATTCCCCTCCCCCGCTAGGGGAGGCCAGGAAGTGACTGTGGGGGCTGGGTCCTCCTTCTCTTGGAGGTGCACAAGGAGGTCTGGGCTGCAGCAGGACCCGGGTTTGGGGCCAGTCGACCCTGCAGAGCTGGACAGGATGCCACCCACCATGCCACCCTGCCAGCACCCTCAGGGTTGCCTAGGCCACCCAAACCCTGGGAAGAAATGGCTTCTAATAGTGAGAGAGGCCTGGCAGTGCCACTGTGCAGCAGTTCCTGAGATGACTGTAGAGTCTAAAGCAGGACACCCTGGGACAGAAACCCGGTGGTAGTACTGATATAAAAATCGCAGTTCGTTTCTTTGGAGGCTCGCGAATAATAATTCCTCAGGCACACATTAGCAACACAAAGGGTATATTTGCAAATAGGGTTAGAGTGAAGACAAAAGACCACTCTGCCCCCGCGGAAAACTTCCAGCTGGCTTTTATCCTCTCTCTCCTGGGCACGTATGCAGAAGCAGGAACTCTTACAACTCATTTCTGGTTCATACAAACATACATGAAATGACGTCACGTCATCCATCGCATGTGCGTTATAATTAACTACTTAAGTATGCAGGGCGGATAGGCATATATGCATTAGCTAATTACGCATGCTTAGAAAGCTCTCTAGGTTACCAAAAGTTCAAATTCTCTCTCTCTCAAGGACACAATCATTAGAATTGCAATTTCTGTAATCTACATGAGAAAACAGAGGGAGTATGTGATTTAGTGTAACAAAGAGATAGTAAATTAGCCAAGAGGGGAGGGATGTCCTTGGTGGTGTTTCTTTTTCTTATCAGGTATGAGATGTAGACTGTGCAGTTCTAACAACACTCCATTCATTATGCATTTTTAATAATATTTCTAACAATACGATACCCTGGGCAGCAAGGCCTGCGATTCCCCGGTGCTGGAGGTGCTCCCAGGCTGCCCCAGGGCAGCAGTGTCAGCACACCTGGGGCGCAGGCAGGGCTCCCAAAACAACCAGGGAGCAGCGAGTGCATCAGACATGTCCTGCAGAGCAGCCACCTGGGGCAGGCTGAGCTCTGTGCCCCAGAGGAGTGGCTCTGGTGTATTTTTGGGTCAAAACTGAGTGGAAAGGAAGAGGTGGCATTTCCTGAAGCACCCCAGGTCCAAGCCTGAGACCCGCTGTGACAGGGATCAGAGGCAGTGAGACAGGGTTGGGTTTGAACGCAGCCAGAAGCTGCTCTGGGATTTGCTTGCACTTCTCTCCACTCTGCTGTGCTGAGATCAGGACCCGAGGACTGAGGAGGGAGCAGGGGAGGATCTGCCCTGTCCTGTTGGCCCCCACTGCTCCCTCCACTGTGCTTCCTCTCCAGCCTGGCCTGCAGCGCCGGGTCCTTCCTCTACAGCCTGTGGCGGGCCAGTAGGGGGTGCTCCTGCATTGAGCCGCCCACCTCCCTGCGCCTGACCACCTGCCAGGCTCCGAATGCCTCCAGGGGGCGCCTTATGTCCGGCCGACCCCCTTCCCAGAGCACACTCGCTAGCCTGGGGGTATCGTAGCTGCCACCACCCCGAGAATGGACTCACTCCGGCCCTGTGTCCTCGGGGAAACACAGGCCTAATGTCCCACAGGTACTCGACCCGGTACAGGCACTTGGGGCACTTCCCCAAGTCTGGGGGCAAAAAGGTATAGTCTCCCTTAGTCCGCAGACCTAAGGAGTCTCTTAGGCATAATTTAGACCCACCCCTCAATAAGTCTCCCACACCGGTTACAAAGGAGAACTTTATTGATTACTGGGGTAGGGTGAAACTAGGGTACAAGATTGAGCAATATCCTAGAAATCCTAGAGAGCAAACAGTGTGGCTGGGGTAGCCTTTTGATCATGCAGCTGAGTTACTGCCAGCTAGATATCTAATCCAATCTTGAGCAGCTTCCTCACACACTTCATCCAGAGGCTGGTGAGATCCGTTCTAGCATCCGGCTGTTCCTGGTTCATGAGTTTTTGGGGAAGAAGCTAGTTTTAGTTGGTACAGCTTCTCTGAACTCCCCGCTCCATGGCTCCAGCCTCACCTCATGGCCGAAGAGACCCGTCCTAGCGCCTGTGACCTCACTCACCTGGGCCAGTGGAGGTCAGCCCCAGCTGGCTGTCAGCCAACCAATTTGAAATGCATCACCTGTTACCAGGCAGATTCCAGCCCCCCAGGTAGAAACCCCCCACCCAGGTAGCTGATGCCATTCCTGTAGGCAGAGAGAGCAGGTTCCCCCTCCCTCAGGAAAGCAGCCAGCTCAGGTGACCTAAAGGGACAGGCTGAGGTGTGACTCCTCTGTGTGCTGGGCCCATCCTAATCAAATGGTCACAGCTCAGAGGTTTTAATCACATTGTCACAGGGCAGAGATTTTGGGGAGAAACCAAGGAGACTTACCTGGCAAGGGAAGCAGCGTGACCACGTAGGCGGGCTCCCCAGGGCAGGTGATCGTCTCTGATATGTCCTCCCTCGGAGGTCTATATTGAGCAGATTCTTGGTGTCGGGAGGTGGAGCCGGGGCTTGCTCCATCCACTCCATGCATTGACCTGGTATTACAGTGCTTCCAGGACTGGTGCAAAAAAACAGGGATAAAAAAAAAAAGGCTTTCTGCCACACAGCCCCTCTGGGAGATGGCAGGGAGCACCCGAGGGCACTGGTGTCTGCCCCCACCAGTGCTGACCCGTCACTCTCCCACAGGCTCCCACTTCTACCGGCATTTCTACATGGGGGGGTCAGATCCGAGCCCAGACGTGCTCGCCTTCACTGCCGTGGGCTACGTGGACAACCAGCAAATTCTCCACTGCGACAGCGAGACACGGAGAGAGGAGCCACGTGGGGACTGGGTGCAGGGGGCCGTCGACCCTGACTTCTGGGATGCTGAAACCAGGAGCTTGCAGGGCTGGCAGCAGGGATTTGAAGGGAACCAGGTTGCCCCGCGGCAGTGCTACAACCAGACTGGCTGTAACTGTGGGCAGGGAGGGGTGGGCAGGAGGATCAGGGGGACCCTGGGACCAAGGGGTGACTGGTGAGGGAGTGGGGCAAGCATCTGCCAGCAGCTTAGGGTAGGGAGCTGGGCAGACATTGCATTGTCTTGTGTGTAGTCCGTGGTGCCTGCCAGCCAGCTACTCTTTGCCGTCGCCTCAGGCAGGGGCAGGGTGAGGGGCAGGGGCACCAACTCAGTCTTCAGCCAGGGGGTCTGGTGGCTGCAGAGGAAGCCCTCTCCCCTTCCCGTGCATCCGGTGTAAGCAGCATCCCCCGGCCTGTGCCCAGGAGGCCGAGTCTCTGGTGCTTCCCTGCCTCAGACCTGCTACGCAGACCCCGCCGGGCTGTGCAGCTCCTGGCAGCCGGAGCCCAGCCCTTGTCCCCCAGGGCGGAGCGCCCACGCTGATGCGTGGAGGGAAACCCCGCGTGCCCGGTAGTGGTGGGAACGGCTGCTCTCTGCCCTGCCGTGGTCCGCGCGCAGCTCCCCAGCTCCTGCCCGCTCCGGTTGTCTGGAGCTGCCTTGCCCTGCCCTGAGCACCTCGGTGCCACTGCCAGGTGAGGGGTGTTTGAGGTCAGCTCTTGTGGCCTCCAGACCTGCTCTGCCTTCCTGGGGCCTGTCGCTGCCCTGCCACGTGCTGCCAGGGCCTGGGTTGCCAGCTCTGACATACAGCAGAGAGGGGGAAGGAGTGTGCACCACCCTCCCTGGGTGAGCCTGCCCCAGCCCCCGTGCCACACCTCCCCCCAGGCCTCTGAACACGCCAGCCTGCCCCCGTCACAGCGTAAGTGGGAGCCGGGGTGAGAAGAGCGCTGCACCCCCTGCGCTGCGGGAGGGGCTCCTGGCCCTACAGTGACCCCAGCCCGGGGAGCCCCTCTGACCCAGGCTGAGCGTCTCTGAGTCTTGTGTGTAGGGGCTGATGGGGCTGGGAAGGACAAGGGGCTGGGGCGGGGGCGGGGGCTGGGGCGGGAGGACCGATGTGTAAGAGGGCAAGGGGCCATGTAGGCCTGTGATGCCCAAGACAGCTGGGTGCAGGGTCCCTATCACCAGCCCTGTGCAGCTGGATCTCCCGCGCTGGGGCGCAAAGGGCTCACGCAGCTGGTGCTGCCAGCGAGGGCAATGATGGAAGGTGCCATCCTGGGGCTCCTGCCCACGCCTCTGCCCGGCCCAGCCCCTGCCCCCCGTGCCTGCCCCCTGCCCCGTGCCTGCCCCCTGCCCCGCGCCCCGGGGCTGCCCCGCCGCAGCCTGGCAGGGGAGGAGGCGCAGGCGCTGCCCAGCCTGCCCCAGGGGTAGGGCCCTGTGAGGACCTCGGCCTGGCCTGTGCCTCGGCAGAGTCCCGGGGCAGGGCCCGGGGCTACCTGGTGCCTGGGCAGGGAGGATGCAGAAGAGCCCCTGTGAGGAGCGGGAGGGCTCCGGCCAGCCCAGGGCAGGTACACGGGAGTGCAGCGCTGGCACCGGGCAGGGGGCTCACCCCCCGTCAGAGACACTGCGGGCAGGAGGCAGCCCCAGCCGGCTCCACAGGGAAGCAGTGGGAGGTGTAAAGGCCACCCCACACCCACCCAGCGTTCCTGGTGGGGCTGGGGCTGCCTTGGGCTGTGGTGCCCACCCCCACTGTGGGGCTCCCAGTGCCTCAGTCCACGTGTCCTCTCCCCGCCCAGACTGTGCCACCCCTGGGGGGTCCGCCCAGTCACAGCAGAGACCCCAGCCCTCACTCTGCTTTCCAATCCAGACTTGTCCCGGCTGGTTTCACATTGCCCCTTGCTCTGCCGACCTTGCCCTTTCCTTTCCAGCGGCTCATTCCCAGCCCTGGGCTCCTGCGCTGCCAGGGTGCGTGTGGGCTGCAGTTGTGTCCCTTCAGCCTTGGTCTCTGTGAGTGGAGCCCCCGAGCTGTCCCAGCGCTACCTGCCCCCCATGAGGTGGGCTCTGCCCCTGCCCAGCTTGGCAGCCCTTGGTGACACCTGTTCCCTGGAGCTGTGACCCTGACCCAGGATCAGCATCTGTGTTTCAGGGTCTCACACGCTCCAGCTCATCTACGGCTGTGAGCTTGGTGAAGACAGCAGCACTGAGTTTGGCTATGATGGGGAAGACTTCATCAGCTCTGATCTGAGGACACGCACCTGGGTGGCAGTCCCAACACAGGCCCGGGTCACTCAGAGCAGGATTGTAGGAGCCTACCTGGAGGAGACCTGCTTTGAGTGGCTGTGGAAATACCTGCAGCACGGGAAGACCACGCTGCAGAGCCTTAGTCCCGGTGTTACCCGCCCAGGGCACCCCTTACCCGCAGGGAACGCCCGCCCAATCTCCCTGTGTTTGGGGTGGTATGTGCTGTGTCCCGGGCCTGGGCCTGTCCCTGGGCCACAACACAGTGCTGCTGTGTGACACAGTGCGCTCTGTCCCTGCCTGGATCAAGCCCGTGGCTGGGTTGCCTGTGCCCCAGCCATGTGTCTGAGAACCAGAGATCAGCTGTCTCAGACCCCGTTCCTGCAGACCCGAGCACAGCATGGCCAGGTCTCCTGTCCCCTGTGCTCCCCCCCGATACCATCTAGTCCTGCTTGAAATGGCTGATGGAGCCAGCTTTGTATGGCCCAGCGCAGGGGCCCAGCCCGGCCTCCTGGCAGGGATGTCAGACCCACGGGGCCAGCGGGGCCAATCACTCTAACAGGTGTCTCCTCCCTCCCAGAGTCCCCCACGTCACAGGTGAGTGACAGACCATCATCCCGGGCCGGACTCACCACCCTGTCCTGCTGGGTCCACAGCTTCTACCCCAAAAACATCTCTGTCGTTTGGCTGAAGAAGGGGGAGCCGCAGCCCCAGGAGAGGAGCCGCCCAGGGATCCTTCCCAGCGGAGACGGGACCTACCAGACCTGGGCCACCGTCGGGATCGACCCCAGCAGCAGCCACACGTACACCTGCTGTGTGCGGCACACGAGCCTGGGTGCAGGCCTGCGAGTGGCCTGGGACAAGAGCAGACAGAGTGAGTGACCCCCGCCCGGGGAGGGAGGAGACCCCAGCCTCTAGCGGAGGGAGGGGCTCATTAAGCCTGCTAAGTGGGGAAGGACTGGTGGGGTTGGAGGAGACACGGGCACCCATGGGAAGGGGACACTTGGGCCCTGCAGCGGGGGAGGGGGGGTGGGTCTGGGGGTTCCTCTTGCTTACAAGCCCCTTCCCTCTGTCAGAGCCTGAGTCCAGCCTGATCTTGGCCCTCGTTATCACGATTGTGCTGGTCATTATCGCTGCGATGATTACAGCTATTTACTTCCTCAGTAAGTGCCAGGCAAAGCCTTTGGGGTCATGCCCAGGCCTTGGTGGAGCAGGGTGGGGCCTTATCATCACTGCCATGCCTGGGACCTGGGGGGATACTCTGGATTCTCCGGCTGCCCTGGCCCCCCAGGTCCACGTGCCCCCGGGGGCAGCAGCAGCCAGCCCCCAGCCCCAGGGCTGTGCGGCTGCCTTGCTGAGGGCCCCTGAGCGCTCTTGGGCTCCATGTGAACCGTGCCCCACAGCCCCATTGTCCTCCCCTGATGGGGGTGTCCTGAGCCCCGTGTCCTGGTCTGACCCCTGGCTGCACGCTGGGCAGGCAGCTCCTCTCCGGGCTGTGGCCCCAGGGCAGAGCCATCCCTGGTGGAGGAAGCAGCCGCACTCGCTGACCTCTGCCTTCTCTCTGCCGGGAATCGGGGACCGGGACACAGAGCAGAGACCTCGTAAGTGCGCAGCCCCCTCCAGTCTCTCCTCGTCACTGGTGCTGTGGGGCTCACTCCTGCCCTGGGGGTCACAAGGTGCCCGTCACTGCGGTATCTGGGCATTCCTGCCAGCAGGGCTCGCATGGGGCACGCGAGGCTGGGGGTTGCTCAGGGACCTCTAATCCCCTCTTTGTCCCCCCCCATCCCCCCCCCAGCCTGCAAAGGCTTTGATGGCTCCTTTGAGTTTCAGTGTGAGGGACCCAACCCAGGGGAGGGGCTTCGGGGGCCGGGCTGGTAAGGGGGTGGATGGCGAGCCAGCCTGTAGGTCTGACTCAGGGAGGTTGCCCTGGGGGCAGGATGGCCCTGCCATGGGTCTGCCTGGGTGGAGGTGGCAGCTGCGGCTGCATGTGGGGCCAAAGGGCTCCTGGCAACCCAAACCCCTTCTGTGCGAGCCCTGTGGGGGGAGGGCAGGGGAAGGGGCAGATACCCCCCCTGTCACCTGGCCAGCCCCTGCTAGCCCACACCTGCTCACTTGCTCCAGGGCAGGGTGAGTGTGAAGGGCCTACTGGCTGCACTGGCAGCCCCTCATGCCCCCTGGCTCTCCTGTGCTCAGGGTACAAGGTTCAGGGTGGGGCCGGGGGAATCTCAGGGGTCGGAGACGCATGGCTAATGTCTGTCCTTCCTCCCTGCGCAGGGAGCAATCACAGCTCCAGCACCTGCGTCAAAGGCAAGTGCAGGGGGCTCTGGCTCGAGGTATCCCCCAGAGAAGACCCTGCACCCCTCCGACCAGCCTTGGGATCCCCGGGTCACCCCAGGCTGGGCAGCCGTGGGGCTGAGGGCCAGGAGAGCTCCATGGCTGGCTGTGCACCAGCCCGTCTGCTCCTGGGGGGAGAGGGGCAGAGCGGGGTGTCCATCACCCCCCCAGCCAGACTGGGCTTTGGGGCCTGCGGATCTGGGCAAGGGCACTGCTGGGAGCAGAGCTAGTGAAGCGTGGGGGACCTGGCAGTGGCAGGTGTGTTGAGGGGGACATCTCCTCCCCTCAGAGCAGGGTGACCCCAGGCTGGAGCCAAGCAGGGGTCAATGCCTGCCCGGTGCTGCAGTCCCTACAGCTCCAGCATCTCCCATGTCTCATTCCCACAGCTCAGCGGAGCCTGGTGGGGCCTGTGACACCTCCTGAGAGACCCACGGAAGAGGAGAGACGGATCATTGACGATCGCATGCTGATTCAGCCCTTCCAAATGCCTTGCTCTGATTGCCCTGATTTTGCAAAACAGAGCCCCTTGCCGTGGGACAGGATGCACTGAGCTGGGGGAGCGCATGCATTAAGGCAGAGGAGCACTGGGCTGGCTCGGGCTGGGGGCAGCGGTAGGTGTTGTGGGGCTGGAGCTGTCTCCAGGCAGCACGTCTGCCCCGCCAAGTCCCACCCTGGCACGGCCGGATCTGAGCCTCCTGCCGGCTGTGGCCCGGACACATCCTGTGCCCTCTCGGGAACTTCCCGCAGGGCTGCCGAGCACGAGGAAGGTGCCTGTCTGCTGGCAGCGGGGTCTCTCATCCCAGCCCTGCCCCTTCTGGCCCAGGGACTGGCTAGCCCTGGCAGCCCCCACCTGCGACTCCAGCAGAGCCCCTCTTGCCCGTAGCACGGCTCTGCCCTGGCGCTGTTCGGCAGAGTGACTAGCTGTGCCCTGGGCCCTCCTGGCCAGGACACCCCGCACCTGCGTCCTCCCCCGGGCTTGGACCCTTCAGGCTGCACCCGCAGCGAGCCTCTGGACCCTGTCGTAGCCGGCAGCTTGGCGCCTGAATGCAGTCTGGGGCGGGGGAGATTAAACGCCTTTACTCCCAGTTAGGAACCGGGCCTGCAGGTCTGCGTTTCAGCTGGAGTCTCGTCACGCGGGGTGGAGCCGTATTGAATGTACGCAGAGCGACCCCCCGCCGATCTCAAACACGGCCGAGCCTCCTTCACGCAGGTTCGGGTTAGCAGGGTCTGGGCATGTGGGCAGGGGACGGCTCTGCTGCGGGGGAGGAACCACGCGTGATTTCGGGGGATGGCACGAGCTGGGGCTTCGTGCAGATCCCCGTAACGTCCGCCTCGGTGGGCCTAGCATGGGACACGGGAAGCAGAGAGTCTCGGCTGCCAGCTTCAGGCAAACCTATCATGCTTGAAGTGCAAATAACACGAACTGTCCAAACATGAACCGTTCGCTTTCTGGAAGAGAGAGGGGGAAATGTAGAAATGAGGGTATTTTTCAGTTCCCCTTTGACAGCCTCACAAGGAGACGGGACTTAGGGAGGGTGATGCTAGTTTGCAACTTATTCCTCCCTCTGCCCTGTGCTGTCCTTTCACAGCCTCTGGGGAAGTGAACGTGGGTTCAGGAAAGCCTGTGCTCTGTAGATGTCGCTTATTTAGTCAGGGTGTAACGGGGCACGTCCGCCCTGCCTTCTTGCCTCTGAGGAGCAACAGAAAGGGTGCGACTTATTTTTTGTCATAGTTTCTTCTTAAGGTTTTCATTGCCATTGCATGTCCTGCTTGGTTTAAACAGCAGAAGGCGTAGGGCCAAGGTGAAGGCTCCCCTGGTCTTCTGAGCCAGCTTGCACATCTCCTGCGGCTCTGGCACCAGGGCTCTCGGGAGCTGCCTCCACGTGACCGGCTGTTACTGGCGACCACGTGAGCGTTTATGTGCAGGAAACAGACCGTGAGATAGGGGAAGCTGCTGCCTTTTCGGAGAAATCATGTGCAATAAACAGACTCCTCCTCCCAAGGACCGAAGAGGGACCTGCTGCCTCCTCACAAGCAGCTCCAGCAGCTAGGCTGGACAGGGAACGTCCCTGCCTGTGATCACACCTGTGTCAAGGATTACGTGATCCAGGTGCAAATTTGCCCTGCCTTGTGTGAGCCAGGCCGGAGCCCTTCCCCGGGGGAAAGGTGGGCAGGAGCTTGTGAGATGGTCTGGAAGGAAAATATAAATCCACAGGCATGAATCCCACAGCGCTGAGCTCTGGGCTGCATCACTGTGTGGGGGGCCCCTTGATATCGGTTCAAACTCGTGGGACTTTCTGCTGGGTGCAAGGAGCAGTCAGCTACCAGAATGCCTTTCTAAATCCAAATAGGTTTCCCCTGGTCCTTGTCGAATGTTTTTCTTGGTGCCTGACTGACATGCTCCTCTGCAGAGGCTGCTGCATTTTCACGGGGCCATCTGTGCCTGGATTCAGGGGCAACACGTAGGGGGTGCACGCAGATGCACATGCACCCTCTGAGCATGGTGGCAAATCCGCTGCAAAGAGGCGCCGCCGACACTGTTGGTGGTGCCTGTGGGCAGTCGCCACTTGCCACCCCACCGCCCACACCACTGGCGGTGCCTGCGGGCAGTCCGCGATCCATGCTGGCCGCTGTCAATGCTGCCGGTGGCGGCTGTGGGTGTTCCCCAGCCCTTGGCCGGCACTCGCCACACCCCCACCAGCAGTGCTGGTGGCATCTGTGGGAGCTCCCCTGCTTACCACCACTGCGCTCCTGCCACCGCCGTGCCCTCCCAGTCACCAAGGCACGCACCGTTCATGCCCGGGTTGTCTGCTGCCCTCGATGTGGACACAAGGGACAGGACCTATAGCAGTGGGGGTCAGTCAGCCCAGGGCTCGTGCTGCTGGCTGCATGGGCTGGTGCCCCGGCTGCTGCTACCACTGCTCTGTGCTTTCTGCGCTGTAGAGCTGCAGGGGTGACTCGGATCAAGTGTTGTGCCTATGCTTGCCTGGTAGGGGAAACACTGTGACCACCAAGGTGGTTGTCCTAGTTGCACCCGGGGATGACCTCTCTCCTGCAGCAGGGGTAGTACCCGCCAAGGTAATACATCATTAACCTCCCACTTAGCTGCTCGAGTGTGGAGATCTTGACTTTATGCCCACTTTATGCAAATGGGAGACTCCTCCCAAGTTTGCTCCTGGGGCCGTATGGCTGAGGGCAAGCGAAACTTGGGGGCATCCAAACCCCAAGCCTCTGGACTTGGGCCCACACATAGGAGGCCCAGCAAAGGATTTAGAAACATCTGAAGCCCCAGGTGGGGGTGGAGATTGTTTGCCAGTAGTAGGGCCACTTATGGTTGTGAACTGACTCACGGATTTGGACAAGATGTGACAGATTTGGCTTGGAACACAGAAAAAAAATAAATTAGAAAAGAAAAGAAAAGAAATCTAACCAGGCACTGGTGACTTGGCAGCTCCGCGGGTCGCTAGTTGGGTGGGGCAGAGGCAGGAAGGGCTGTGTGAGAGGTGCCGGGTTTCAGTTAATAAGGAAGTTGGCTGGCGCTTTGGTGCCTGGATACTCAGGGGAAGGAACGATGTCTTTAGGGGAGCCGGGGAGAGGCTGGCCTGGCATGTCCCAGCCCCTGCGTCTGGTCTGGCTCCTCATCTGGCTGCTAGGAGAGATGGGCATTGCTGGGGCTACTGCAGGTGAGGAGCGGGAGCTCTCGGCCAGCTCCTTCCTGCTGGCCCCACCGTGCTCTCTCCAAAGCCCCTGTCTTTTGCCTTTTGCCTTTTGCCTTTTGCCTTTGCCCTTGCCCTTGGCTTGCTGCCCTCCCCACTGTTGCACTCCCTCCTGCCTGCAATACCTACGTTGGGGTTTCACTTACAGTGTCTGGTGGGGTACTTGGGACTTCCTGACTCCACTGAGTCTATTTTTTTAATCTATTTGATTGGTGCCACCCTTCACCGCCAAGGCTGCGGGGGCGGGCGATGAGCAAGCAGAATGACTGAGGAACAGGGAAGTGGCATCGGCCAAAATGGAGAGGAGAGCAAACCACACAGGCAGGATCACATCCTTGTTGCTTGTGACTACGGCCTTCCCGAAGAGGAGGATTTTTCTCTACCCGGTGTGCATTCACACATGTGCCCGTGTGTCTTTATTATGTAGCTCTCCACCTGTGTCTCCAACCCAGACCCGCCGTCTCCTGTCGCCCCATACAACATGCTCTGACAACCACGGTTCCCAGTCCCCAAATGGGACTGAAGGAACTGAGGAAGACCACCCTCTCCCTCCCTGCTTGGTCTCGGGTTGGGATGCCTGGGCTCTCCCCGCCCCCGCCTCCGGACCGGGTGGGACTGAAAGGAGGACGGCCAAGGGTCGGGGCAGGGAATCCAGACCCATGCTCTCTCTCTCCCCCGCTGGGAGGGAGCCGGGGCTGGGGTCCTCTCCCGGTGCTGGCAGGTGGGAGCTGGGGCTTGTGAGGAGTGGTCTGGCTTTGCCCTGGTACACTGGTGGCAGCAGAGGCTGTTAGTGCTGCGCAGCCCTGGTCTGAAGGCAAGGGCCTGCTGGAGGTGGGCAGGGTCACGTTGGCCCTGTGAGACGGCCGAACCTCTTAGGCGCCACCCCGTTGGGCGCTGCGTGCCCATCCGACGGGATACGGCCTCTGCGCCTCTTTGGCTGCAAGGGTGCCTGCTCCTATGCCAGCTGCTGCTGCAAACCCGAGCCGCTCCCAGGCCTCGGGGATCGTCCCTGGGTTGCTACAGGGAGCCCCGCTGTGCCGTCCAGTGGGACAGCATCCCTGGGACTGACTGACCCCTCTTTCTGCCCCCCCAGCCTTGGCAGGCCCCCACACCCTGCAGTACCTCCTGACGGCTGTGTCGGAGCCCAGCCCGGGCCTGCCCGAGTTCACGATGCAGGGCTATGTGGATGGGGAGCTCTTTCTGGAGTACGATGGCGAGGCCCAGCAGATGCGGCCCCGTGCTGCCTGGATGCGGGCAGCCCCGCCTGCGGTCTGGGAGAGCGAGAGCCGCGTCCACAAGCTGTGGCAGGGCTGCTTCCGCGGCAAGGTCCGCAGCCTCCTGCACCTCTACAACCGAAGCCAGGGTGAGCTGCCCGGGGAGCTGGGACTGGCATGGCCAGCATCCCAAAGTGGCCTGTGCTTCCCCTGCTTCGAGCTGATCAGAAGCACCAGCCACGCTGGGTCAGAGCGGTCCTGGCCGGGAGCGGGGCCCTTGCGTGCACGACCTGGCTTCCATGCCCTGTGCCCTCTTCCGTGCAGGATACCACATATTTCAGTACGCCTGTGGCTGCGAGATCCAGGCGGACGGTGGCACCAAGGGCTTCCAGCACTTGGGCTTTGACGGGGAGGAATTCCTGACCTACGACGTGGCGACGCACCGGTGGCTGGCCCCCGTCGCGGAGGCCGAGGCTGAAGCCACGCAGCGCCTGTGGAACGGGAACAGCGCGGCCCTGCACTACTACAGCAACTTCCTGGAGCACGAGTGCCCGAAAATCCTGCGGAGATACCTGGAGTATGGGCACAGCTCACGGCCACAGAGCAGTGAGTATGGGGCGGGGGCGAGCATCGTTCTTCCCAACACCCAGCTGCGGCCAAGAGCTGCCCAGGACCAGGGCCACAGGGCTCCCTTCTGGGCAGTGTCTGCCCTTGTGCTGCCCCCACGTCCAGGCGTGGGCAGGCTGGGGTACAGAAGAGCAAGGGCTGGGAGTGCGGGGGTGTCCCACTGGACCCAGGCCCGAGGACCCCTCCCTACTTGTCTTGCCAGAGTGCACGACCAGGCACCTCCTTCCCGGGGGGAGCACTCACCCCGGACCCCTCTGCCTGGGGCGGTGAGCGCTGCATCTCAGCCCTGCCTCGGGGCAAGACCACGGCGCCTCTCGGACACAGTGCGCCCTGCCTCTGCCCTGGTCAGGCCTCCCAGCTGGGTGGAGCTCATGGGGTGTCTGTGCCTTGGGCTCGTGTCTAAGAGTCAGAGATCAGCCGTGCCGGACCCCATTCCCACAGCCCCAAGCCTAGGGCAGCCGTGTCTCCCATCCCCTGTGCCCCTGCCCCAATGCCATCTGCTCCTGCCCAAAATGGCCGATGGAGCCAACTTTGTATGGCCCAGTGCAGAGGATGAGCCCCACTACCCGGCAGGGATCTCGGGCCCAAGGGTCCAGTGCAGGGGTCACTCTAATGGCCGACTCCTCCCTCCCAGAGCACCCCAAAGTACAGGTGAGCAACAGGCCATCATTGCAGTATGGACGCACCACCCTGTCCTGCCGGGTCCACGGCTTCTACCCCAAGGAGGTGGCTGTTGTCTGGCTGAAGAGCGGGGAGCCGCAGCCCCAGGAGACGAGCCTCTCAGGGGTTGTTCCCAGCGGAGACGGGACCTACCAGACCTGGGCCACCATCGAGATCGACCCCAGCAGCAACCACACATACACCTGCAGTGTGGAGCACGCGAGCCTGGGTGCAGCCCTGCGAGTGGCCTGGGACAAGAGTGAGTGACCCCTGCACGGGGAGGAAGGAGACCCTGGGTGGCAGTGGTGGGAGGGGCGGACTGGCCCCACTAAGGTGGGATGGGCTGGACTATTGGAGGAGACACAGGGCACAGATGGAGAGGGGCACGTGGCCCGCACGGTGGTGGGGGCAGGTCTGGGGGCTCCTCTTGCTCAGAAACCCCTTCCTTCTTTCAGAGCCTAAGTCCAACCCGATGCTTATTGTGGGCATTGTTATCGCTGTTGTGCTGGTCATCGTCACGATGGGCACAGCTGTTTACTTCCTCGGTAAGTGCCAAGTGAAGGCCTTGGCCCCAGGCCATGCCCAGGCCCTGGGGCAGGAGGGGAGAGCCGGGGGGGCTCATCACTGGGTGTCTGGGACCTGGCGGGGGGCGGTGGGTCTCCGGCTGCCCTGGGCTCCCAGGTCCGCGTGCCCCGGGGCAGCAGCAGCCAGGCCCCAGCCCCAGGGCTGTGCGGCTGCCTTGCTGAGGGCCCCCGAGGGCTGCTCTTGTGCTCCATGTAAACTGTGACCCACAGCCCCATCCCCTTCCCTGGTGGGGGGGTCCTGGGCCCTGTGTCCCGGTCTGAGCCCATGGCTCCATGGTGGGCAGGCATTTCCTTTCTGGGCTGTGGCCCCAGGTCAGAGCTGTCCCGTTGTGGAAGCAGCCGCACTCGCTGACCTCTGCCTCCTCTCTGCAGGGACATGGGGAGCGGGATACAAAGCAGTGGTCCTGTAAGTGTGAAGCCCCCTCCTCTCTCTCTCTCCCCTGTCATCAGTGCTGTGCAGGGCCCCCCGCCCTGTGGGCAGACAGACTTGCCCAGCCCTGCGCTGCCTCCCTGCAGCTGAAGGGTGTTGGTGCTGGTGTGGCTGGGCTGAGCCCTGAGCTTTGCCCGTGTCCCATCACCGTGGGATCTGGGCTTTCCTGCTGCAGGGCTCACATGGGGTATGTGGGGCGTGGGGCTGGGGGAACTGGTCCCTGTGCTCAAGGAGCTCCAACCTCCTCTCATTTCCCCCTCAGCCTGCGAGGGCTCGGATGGCTCTGCTGAATGGCAGTGTGAGGGAGGAAGCCAGGGGAGGGGATGCTGGGGCCTGGCAGGTTTGCGGGCAGCCTGGAGAGCCAGCCTGTTGGTTGAAGAGCCAGGCTGGGGAGGGACCGTCATCCTGCTGGCACTGTCTCTGCGCTCCCCCCGCACTGGTGCCAGCACTGGCCTGGCAGGGAGCTTGTGGGGAGGGGGGTTCCTGCACCTGGTCCTTGGAGGCTGCTTTCAGCATGTGGGTCCCTTGCCTGGCAGGACTGACCTCACCCCCTGGCCTGCCTGCTGCGGCCTGGGGCAGTGCTGTTTCCTGGGTTGGGTCCCTCCCGTGTAGCTAGCAGCTCTGACTGCATGTGGGGCCATGGGGCCCTTGGCAATCCCAGCCCCTCTGGGTGAGACCTGGGGGCGGGCAGGGGCAGGGGTCAGCCCCTGTCTGCCGGCATCTGGTCACTGTTGTGCAGGGCAGGGTGAGTCAACAGGCCTCCTGCCGGCACTCACAGTAGCTTGCGCCCACCTGGCTCTCCTGTGCCCAGGCTAGGAGGTGCAGGGCAGGGTTGGGGGGTCTCACCTGGCCTGAAACACCTTACTAACGCCCGTCCTTCCTCCCTGCACAGGGAGCAACCACAGGTAAAAGGTAAGTGGCCTGAGGGATCCTCCAGAAGAGATGCTGCTGCTCTCTGACCAGCCCTGGGAGCCCCAGATCACCCCAAGCCGGGCAGCTGAGGGGGCCGAGTGCCGGGAGAGCTGCATGGCTGGGTGTGCGCCAGCCCCCTTGCTCCTGGGGGGGAGGGGCAGAGTGGGGGGGGCAACGCCATCCCTGGCAGCCTGGACTCTGGGTCACGCAGCCCCGGGGAAGGGGCTGAAGCCCAGGAACTGCCAGGAGCAGAGCTAGCACGGCGCAAGGGAGGGGACCTGTCAGTGGGAGGTGTGTTGGGAAGGGGCATCTCCCCCCCTCAGTGCAGGGGGTGACCCCAGCTGGAGCTGAGTGCCTGTCCCCGTGCTGCCGTCCCTCCAGCGCCTACATCTCCCTGTCTTGTTCCCACAGCTGAGCAGAGCCTGGTGCAGCCTGCACCGCTGCCTGAGGGGCCCGTAGAGGAGGAAACAGCAGAGCACAGGGACATGCCACCCTGATTCAGCCCTTGCAAATGCCTTGTGTTTGATCACTGTGATTTTACCAGAGCAAAGCCCCTTGCTCTGTGACTGTAGATAGCTCTCCTGTGACATTAAACCTGCTGGACCATGGCCTGGTTGATCCAGGGTGGGTGGAGGCGGTGGGATTTGGGGATTGCTTGTGGTTGATCAGCTGGCTGCTGATCCTGCACCACAGTCTGATATTTATGACAAAAAACACGAGGTAGAGGTTAGATGCCCTCAGAGATGACTCTTAACATGGAGGTGAGCAGGCTTGCACTGAATCAGGCAGCATGTGGGTCGTGCCCCAGAGCCCCCCTTGCTCCCTCTCTGTCCTGAGTTGATTGTACAGTACACTTCATAATTTGTGTGTGCCACTCTGCAACCTGGGGGGCGCAACTCTGGAGCAAGGCCATGGTTTGAATGGACAGAAACTTTTTTTCCCTCCCTCTTTTCTTTTCTTTCCTTTATTTTGGGTGGGGTGAAGAGAGCTTTAGACCCCGTGGCAGGTTAGAGAGGCGTGCCTGGCATTGTGTCAAAGCTAACGGTAGTCTTGTGTAGGGTTTTAGGTGATAGCTTGTCTGGCATAGATTGAACAGGGCTGACCTGCCTCTGACGGGCTGGACTAGACGTGACCTTCCAGCCCCGCTTCTTCATTATTTCTTTGATTTCTCTGTGACAGATTATAAAAGCTACTTTAGAGAACAATTGTGCACCTGTGTCAGTTTTTTCTCTCTGTCTCTCAAGCCCCTGTTTGGAGGCTTCTCCGGGGGGAAAACAACGCAGGGAAGCAGGGTCACGGGGGTTGCAATAGGAAACGCCTGGCGTCTTTGCCAGCTCTGAGCGCAGCGCGGGACCTGGGGGATCGGAGCAGGGCCAGCAGGGAAGCAGGGCCAGGTCTTGGGCGTGAGTGGGTTTGGTTGCTCGAAGCAGCGTGGGGACGCCCGGGCTCTTTCCCCGCTGCAGGAGGGCAGTGGGGTCTCAGAGGCTGGAGCTGGATGGCAGCTCAGCGACCCCGTTCTGCCCGACATCAAGGGACTTCCAGGGGAGAGATCTGTAATGTCCTCCCAGCCCTTCTGTCCTGCCACTCTGCTTGGGGACCTTTGCCCTGTCCCTTTGCCACAGAGCACGTGACATCCCTGTGTGCCTTGCTGTCCTCTCTGAGCCCATGACACCTCCCTTGGCATCCAGCTCCTCGGGGCACGTTTGGCAGGTGGAAAGGCAACGCTGGCAGTGGCAATGGCCTCTCCTCCAGCAGGGGAGTCCTGTGGGACCGAGCATGAACACATGTCATGTTCCCACCTCTGGGAGACTGTGGCCCAGATTAGGGGAGCACGGCCCCCACCCAGCCCCCGTGCCCGGTGCTCTGGGGTCCCTCTGGGGAGAGACCCAGCAGGGTGGGGCAAGGGGCACAATCAGGGATGGATTAACCCTTTAGTGGGCCTGAGGCAAACAAACTCATGGGCTCTGTGCTGGTCAAGACCTCCTCCCCCGCCACCCCAGGACTTGCTCTGAGTCCAGCAGAAAAGGGAAGGGAAGTGGACAAGGCCAGGTGTGCCATGGACTGCCCCCGCCCAACTCAGGGCCCTGGGGAGGTGCCTAATTTGCCTATGCATTAATCTGGCCCTGGGCACAACAGGTTTCAGCCCCCTGGAAACGGGTGGGGCAGGGCAGCCTCCTGGGTGCAGGGTGACCCAGCCAAAGTTAAACCCATGGCTTCAGGTCCAGACACCTCCTCCAACACCTGCTGGGTGCCCTGGCTCCCCAATGGGGATTTATTCAGCACAGAGCAGGTCACCTGGATGAGCCATGGGCCCACTGCAAGAGAGGGGAGCAATGGGGAACGGGATCCGCAGGGAAGGGGGCATTAAAGATTCCCGCTTCTTGGAGGGAAGACAGGGTGAGGGCTTGAGATCTGCCTTCCAGCCAGGGCTCCACGGCCTGTCCCCAGTGGTTCACCCCCATGCCAGCTTGACTGGGAAGCATGAGGCCAGTGGTGGTGGTGGTGAAGGGGGTGGGAGGGAGCCCCTCAGGTGGCTGCTTTGCATCCGATCCCGCACAGGCCTCAGGGCACAAAGTGGTTGCTGATGCCCAACCTGGAGGCCGCTCAGGGCCAGCTTAGGGCAGTGAAGGAGTCACTTGGGGCTTAGCAAACCAGCTGTGCCCACGTAGGGAAAGGAGAGACCTCTGGGTGGGACAGGGACACAGGACAGGGCATGGTGGCAGGGGCTGATGCTGGCTTCTCCAAGCCACCGCTGTGATGCAGCAGCAGCAAAAGCAACTTGCAGACAGTGCTGGGCCATGGCTAGTAAATGGGAGATGGCCATGGAGCACGTCCTGCCTCAACCCATTCCCTGGCCCCTTCCCCACAGCCTGATCCCCTCCAGCAGCAGCCCCGGGCCCAGGGCAGGCGATGGTCCCCACGGCGCTGCCCCCAGCCCCGCAAACAGAAAACGCCCATGTGCCCTGCCCCACTGAAGGGTGAGAGGAGATGAAGTAGTTCCCAGCTGTGATGCGGTGGAGAGCAGCTGGTGCAGAGAAGGGAAGAGCAGCTCTGGGCACCACTGCCGGCCCCTGCGCAGAGCCGGGGGGAGCCCAGATGCCTGGGTTCAGCCTGGCTCTGGCGGGGTCTGGGGGACAGAGCTGCGGGCAGGAGCCCAGACACCTAGGCTCTGCTCACACACGTGTCCCTGCCTGTACCACCCTCTCCATCCCTCCCTGTGCCTGTCTGGCCATGCCCATCCCTGGGCAGCAATGGGGCAGTGCGGGGTGCTCCTGCCTCCCCGCATGGGCTGGGCCGGGGCAGGGTCTCCTCCGTCCGCATGGACCCTCTCAGGACACAGCAGCAGCCTCCGGAGGGGGCAACCCCCTGGCAGGGCTGCCCCAGCCCCAGCCCCGGCCCTGCAGGCCTGAACCCCGTGCGGAGCCGGTCGTGGATCCACGTGCGGGGGCTCAGGGAGGCGCAGCCCTAGCCGCCGGCGAGCTCCCTCAGTTCACAAGCCGGCGGGCGCTGCCCAGGGTGCTCTGCTCAGTGTCCCCTGGGAGAGCACTAGTTTTGACCCTATGACCCGCACGGGCACACCCTGTTTTCTCTTTTGTTGTCCCCCATAATTTATTGCTGTTTTTAAGGCACTGGTCACCCTACCCAGTGGCAGCCCCGTGGCAGTTTTAGGCTTTTAGCTTTTTTACACTTTTAATCTTTTAGCCTTTTAGAAAACTGCCAGGAAGACATCAAGCACTGGACGCCAATGAGCTACCCCTTACCCAGACTGTTTTTAGTTGATGTCTTCTGGTGCTTTTCGTCCCTCGCCACAGCAACACGCCGACTGATGACGACGACCAGCGGGACCCACCCCTTTGGGGGTGGCTTTAACATCAGGTTTGCATGTTCACCACCAGCTGCCATCCACAGGTGACCCATAGAGACCGGCGGTCTACACCGCGACATCGTGAGGACATCAAATAGTCCCCAGCCCTGGTCTCCGACTGGCTCTTCTCAGCCCAGGCCGGTGTCTCCCATCTCTGCTGTGGCTCCTATGGCTGCTGCCAGGCTCGTGGCCCGTGGGATTCTGCTTCCTGGGTCAGACGACAGGTTTGGGGGTTGTGGAGGAAAGCTCAGCCCCGGTCCTGGCACCGCCAAGGCTGGGAGGCCAGAGCACGACCATACGGCCCCATGCTGTGGGTTGCAAGGACCAGACACAACCCTTCCTGTGCAGGCAAAGGCCTGGGCTGGCTCATCCTGCTCCCCAGCCCCGGTGCCAGGGGCTGCCAGACCCAGGGCTGAGGCAAGGCAGAGGGAGCCAGCAGGGTCTGGGAGTGGCTGCGTGGCCGGCAGATGCCCAGGGTTGCTGGTGTCCGCAAGCCATAGCCCAGGGCACACATCCTGCCCCAGGAGGGTCAAGGTGGGAGCTGCTTTGCCATCTCCTGCCAAAGCCCTGGGGGAGGACGGTCACCCCAGGATATCTGAGGGCACAGGGCAGTGCCCAGCCAGCCCTTCTCAGGCCCTGGTGGGGCTGAGCTGGGCACTGGGGCCGACCCTGTGAACTGGTCCTGGGGCACAAGGGCTGGGCTTGTGGGGAGGGCTGGGGCATGCAGGGAGGCTGCAGAACAGAGGAGCAGGGCTGGGGGAAGGGGCTCCGATGGGATGCCCAGGGGTGAGGTGTAGGGAAGGGCATTGTCTGTGCCCCTTGTGCTTGGTAAGGGGCTGGAGGAAGCCCAGCACAGGGCAGTGGGCTCATCTGCCCACCCGATGGGATCCTTGGGTTTGGGTCTGAGAGCAGCAGGGCCGGTTTGGAGCTGGAGCTTCCTGTTGCTTCTCAGTCTTTTGGCTGTGACCCAGCTCCTGTCCAACACAGTGTTGCTTCGGCTCCCGGGGAGGCTTGCACAACTGCCCTGGGCAGGATCCTTGCAGTGAAAACAGCACGATGGCTCCTGAGCTTGTGGTCCTGCTCCTGGTCATGGGGGTTGTGGCCATCCCTGGTGCTGGTGCTGGTGAGTGGTGGTGCCTGCAGCAAGGCCAAGAGGCGTGGGCGGCTGGGGGTCCCCATCCGGGGACTGCAGGGCACAGCCAGGCAGGGGTCAGCAGACTCAGTGCTGAGGTCTGAGTCAAGCTGTGGGGTCTCCAGTGACTTCCATTGCGAGGGGACCCAGTCAGCAAGGTGTGATGGGGTGGGGGGCGGAGGGGCAACAGGCTCAGCTGAGAGTGACCCTCCTTCCCCATGGGGTTGTGGACTGGGAGCGGGACAGGGGAGCTGGGCTCTGTGTCCAGCTGGGGTCAGTGCTTGGGGTCCTCTCAAGGGTGACAGAGGCTGGCGGTGTAAGCACTGGTCGCTGTGAAACACGGTACACAGGAGAGCTTAGAGACTGCAAACAGGAAAGCCTGGCACAGAAACACCCTGCCCTGCAGGGTCTCTGCCCCGCGGGAGCTGCTATAAGGTATTTCTGGGTCCAAAAGGAGAGGAAAAGAAGCGGTGGTACTTCCCGCAGGGCTTCAGGCCTGGGGCTGAGCACTGCTGTGATGGGACCAGAGGGGATGGGGATGGGGATGGGGATGGGGATGGGGAGGGGTTTGGGAGCAGCTGGAAGCAGCCAGAGGCTGCTCTGAGCTTTGCTTGCTCTTCCCTCTGTGCTGCTGTGCTGGGATCGGGGCTGGGACCAGGACCAAGGGGAACAGGGGCAGCACCAGCGCAGGGGGGCAGTTGGCTTCGTGTGTAAGCCAGGCTCTGTGTGTGGCCGGGGCGGGGGCAATGGGTGGTGTTTGGGGATCTCCATCCACAGTCTCACAGTTTCCACCCCATGTTGCCTGGAGGAAAATCTTACTGAAAACAGCTGGGGGGGCAGGGCGGGGCCGGGGAGGGGGTGTTGGACTGAGTTGAAGCAGCAAATATGGTGGCCACCCTATTGTTGCAAAATATTGCGGTTCGTTTCTCGGGAGGCACGCACGCGAAGAAATCTCAGACACACACTTATTAGCAGCACAAAAGGTGTATTTGCAAATAGGGTCGGAGCAGAGTCAAAGACTCAGATTACTCCGAACCCCTGAGGAACTTCTCAGCTGGCATTTTATCCCTTCCCTCCTGGGCACGTGTGCAGAAACAGGAACTCTTACAGCTCATGTCCGTTTCATACAAACATGTATGTGACTACGTCACTTCATCCATCGCATGTATATTATAATTAACTACTTAAGTATGCAGGGCGGATAGGCAAATATGCATCAGCTAATTACGCATGCTCAGAAAGTTCTTTAGGTCACCCAGAGTTTAAATCCCCCCCTTTCAAGGAAACAGTCAGTTGAATTCCAGCTTCTGTAATCTGCATGAGAAGGACCAGGGGGAGTGTGGAGGAGAGAGTGGGGGAGAGAGAGTGATTTAGCATAAGAAAAACTGTAGCAAGGCTAGCCAAGGAAAAAAAGTCCTTGGCAGTGTTTTTTCTTATCAAGTACGAGTTGCAAACTGTGCATTTCTAATAACACTCCATTTCTAACAATATTCTAACAATACTCCATTTACTGTGCATTTCTAACACTATGTTCCCCCCCCACCTGCCTTTGCTGCTGGTTGGCCCAGGGGGCTGCCCATGGTGCAAAGGGAAGGGGCAGCAGGGGGCTGGGGGGGCCCTTGGCCAATCAGCAGCGGGGGCGATGCCTTGAAAAGACCATGAAAATAGCACCAAGTGCCACCAGTGGCCCCTGATTTGCCTCAGCACAAAATCAGTGGCTCTTAGCTCTTGTTTCCTTAATCTGAAACGCTCAGATGCAGCCTGTGCTCATGGCTGGATCAGTTGCTGGGGCTGCCTGTTCCCTGAGACCGTCCCTGGGCACAGCACCCGCGTGGATGGGCATCCAGCGCCCTCCCCTCTTTCCATGTGGCCGTTTCTGCTCAGGGAACCGCTCGTGGCCCGGGAAGAGAGGACCTGCAGCACCTCTGACGGGGTAGAAGGGTGTGTTGCAAGCCAAGGAGCTGGGCAACAGGCTGCTCTCCACAGTCCCTCCAGCCCCAGGCCCTGACTATGCAGCAGGACCATGGCCTGAGAGGTGCTGAGCCCTGGCCCTGCTGGACTGGTCCTGTCCTCCTCCCCGGCCCCAGCCCCTCACTCAGCCGGCTCTGCCCTGCCCTGTTGGCCACGCCGCTCCCCCGCTCTGCGCTTCCTCTCCGGCCTGGCCTGCCGCACCGGGTCCGTCCTGTGCGGCCTCTCCGGGAGGGGGCAGGGAGCACCCGAGGGCACTGGTGCTGACCCGTCACCCTCCCACAGGCTCCCACTCCTACCGGCATTTCTACACGGGGGTGTCGGATCCCGGCCCAGACATGCCCGCCTTCGCTGCCGTGAGCTACGTGGACAACCAGCAAATTCTCCACTACGACAGCGAGACACGGAGAGAGGTGCCACGCGGGGACTGGGTGCAGGGGGCCGTCGACCCTGACTTCTGGGACGCTGAAACCAGGAGCTTGCAGGGCTGGCAGCAGGGATTTGGAGTGAACCTGGGCACCCTTCAGCAGCGCTACAACCAGACCGGGGGTGAGTGTGGGCAGACAGGCATGGGCAGGAGGACCGTGGGACTGAGGGGTGATTGACAAGGGCCTAGGGGAGGCACCTGCCCCTCCTCAGAACGGGGTGGGGGACTGGGAGGGCATTGTATTGTCTCGTGTCCAGTCTGTGTCCTGCCAGCCCGCTCCTCTCTGCTGTCACATCAGGGAAGGACAGGGGCAGTGGCACCTGATCAGTCTTCAGCCAGGGGCTCAGGTGGCTGCACCCCGCTGCAGCCTGGCAGGGGAGGAAGGGCACCGGCTACTGCCCAGCTTGCCCCAGGGGTAGGGCCCTGCAGAGATCCCCGCCTGGTCTGTGCCTTGGCAGACTTCTGGGGTAGGGGCTAGACAGGAGCAGCACTCACGTCCAGAGCAGCCTCCTGCCTGGGATACGAGAACACAAAAGAGATTTTGTGAAAAGCGGGAGGACCCCCGCCACCCGCGGGCACAGACACAGGGTACAGCTCGCACCGGGGCAGGTGGCTTGTCCTGCCACCCCCCCTCAGAGGCACCTGGGCAGGAGGGAGACCCAGCAGGCTCCAGAAGAAACCAGTGGAAGGAGTCCAGAGGCACAGGTTACCCGACTTAATATTAGACTTTAGGAAGTGACGCAGAATTCGTAAAAGCTTGAACAGGAATAGTCTGTTCTCTGATGAGAGCGTTTATTGAGCACCGCAATTTGCAATGGCAAAGAACAACAGAACAGCCTCCCCTAAGCTAAGACACTAGGTCCCAGGAAGGCACAGTGACAGCGCACACGGCTTAGTCTAACTGAAAATGCAACATAATAAGCCAAAGACAACAGAAAGCTGTGTATAAGACTTACATAATCCCAAGGGCAGAGCGTCTCCTCATAGCCAGGGTTTCAGAAAGTCCATCTGGGGGATCTGCAAGTCTTTGTAGGTGTTGCAAAGGAGATCCCACAGGCCTCACCTCTGCCTAGCTTTTGTAAGTGAATCTGCATCTCCTTCTCCCCCTTGGGTGCCTGGACCATACCTGCTTTTCACGTCCCTTCCCCTTGCCCCTTGCCTATAGCGACTCTCACAACTCTCACATGGTCAGCACCTTTCTCTCTTCCAAGTTGCTGGGTTGTTGGTTGTAGCTGTGTTGGTCTAGGGCCATCGGCAGGCAAGGGTCTTTGGGTAGATGTGATATCTGTTATTAGACCAATTGAGTAGTTGGAAAGAGTTCTTGCATGGGTGTCTGGTGCCTCTTGAGTCCGGGGCAGGGGGTGGGGGGCACATGCCCCGCCTGACACCAGTCAGTGGCCCGGGGCGGAGGTCCCTCGGCAGCCAATCCTGCTGACCGGGGGTGGGGCTGGACTCTGCTCCCCTCCCCCGTGGCTGATCTTACTCACTGCAAAAGTGGCACAGTTGCTTTTGCTGGCAGCCCAGCTCCCCAGCTGACGCCTGCAGGGGGGCACTGGTGCTCCCCCATGCACCCCCTATGCATCGCCCCTGGTTCTTGGCAAGTTTTCAGGTGCAATTGCCCTTCTTCAGGCCTAGGGAGTCTCTTCTAGTCTGAGACTCCAAGGAATGACAGAAGCTAAGCGTAGCAGGATGTCAGTGAAAACGTAAATAGGTAGAAATTAAGCAGACAAAAAGGGAGAACAGATAAGGGAGGTGGAAGCAGGCAGGGGAGGGAAAGAGACAGCAGTGATTGAATACAAGGATAGAAAGAAGCTGTTGGTGAAAAAAAAAGGTAGGCAATAGGAAAACAGGAAAGAGGGACACAGAAAGAGTGACAGGAAGTCATGGAAAATAAAAAGGGAGACATAGGAAAAACAAAAGGTGAAACAGGGAAGCGAGGGGGAAGAAAGCAGTGGAAAAGGCTTAAAGGAAACATGGCAGTGATAATAGTCCAAGGTGAGAAAGAGGAAAAGAAAAAGGAAAAGGAGGAAATCAGGGAGACAAAAGGCAGATCAATGGGGAGGAGGGGAGAAAGGTGAGGGGTGTGGAAGATGTGGCAGAAAGCCACCTTGTTTCTCCCCAAAATCTCTGCCCTGTGACTCTGTGATTTGATGGGCCAGCACGGAGGAGTCACACCTCAGCCTGTCTCTTTAGGTAACCTGAGCTGGCTGCAGTCCTGGGGGACGGGGGAACCTGCTCCCTCTGCCCACGGGACTGGTATCACCTACCTGGGGGGGGGGTTTCTACCTGGGGAGCTGGAATCTGCCCGGTAACAGGTGATGTATTTCAAATTGGTTGGCTGACAGCCAACTGGGGCTGACCTCCACTGGCCCAGGTGAGTGAGGTCACAGGGGCTATATAGGTTGGGCGGGGGGGAGGCTCGCTTTCTTTAGCCATGAGGTGAAGCAGCAGCAAAGCAGGGGAGACAGAGAAGCCTTACCATCGGGACTGAGCTCCCTCTCACCCCCAGACTCCAGAGGGGAAACTCAACCAGCCTCTGGAAGATGCTTGTGAGTAGGCTGCTCAATCGGATTAGATATCTAGCTGGCAGTAACACAGATGCATAATCAAAAGGCTACCTCAGCCACACTGTTTGCTCCTTAGGATTTCTAAGATATTGCTCAACCCTGTACCCTAGTTTCCCCTACCCCCTGTAATCAATAAAGTTCTCCTTTGTGACTGGTGTGGGAGACTTATTGAGGGGTGGGTCTAAATTATGCCCAAGAGACCCCTTAGGTCTGCGGACTACGGGAGACTTTGCTTTTTGCCCCCTGACTTGGGGAAGTGCCCCAAGTGCCTGTACCGGGTCGAGTACCCGTCGGACTATTAGGCCTGTGTTTCCCCGAGGACACAGGGCCGAGACAGTCCCTTCTTGGGGTGGTGGTGGCACGTTACGCCCAGACTAGCGAGTGTGCTCTGGGAGAGGGGTCGGCCGAGCATAAGGCGCCCCTAGGGAGGCATTCGGAGCCTGGCAGGGGGTCGGGCGCGGGGGGTGGGCAGCTCAACGCAGGAGCGCCCCCTCCTGGCCCGCCACAGAAGAAGGTAAGGGGTGGGTCAGGCAGGTACCTAATGAATCAGATGTCAGGCAGGTTGTAATGCATCATAAATCCAATGTATATGTTGAGTCCGTGGTTTTTTGTATCCAGTAGATTTATGAAGCGACGTTCGTAGCCTTGTTTCCGGAAGGTGTTTTGCAAGTTCCCGTTGAGGACTAAAACTGAAAGATGGGCGAGGAATGATTGTCTTGTGAGACTATTCCAGTCTCTCACCCACCCCTTACAGGGTCTGCTTTGAAGAGTAAATGCAGTTCCCTCCTTTCTTTGATCACACCAGCCCAAGCTATCCGGGACCCTCCTATCAGCTCACACATATGATGACTGTGCCAGGTCTTTGCCAACAGACCAGAGCACGCCCCACCTCACAGAGCCAAGAGCTCCTTCTGGGGCTGGGGCTGCCTTGGGCTGTGCTGCCCACCCCCATTGTAGGGCCTGCAGTACCTCAGTCTAAGTGTCCTCTCCCTTCCTGGGCAGTGCCATCTCCTGGGGAGGGTCCTGACCCCAGTCATGGTAGAGATCCCAGCCCCATGTATGGTGGAGGTGGAGGTGGAGGCTGCCTTCTTCCCGAGCGCTAGTGAATGACTTGGTGTCAGGCACCAGGAAAGCCAGGGGAGGGGGCCAGATCCTGTTCTCCCCGCTCCAGTGTCAGCTGCAGGGTCTGGCTGGAGCCCCCTGCCCTGCCCTTCCCCAGCCCACACAGGGGAGGGAGCCTGCCTGCCCTGTGCCCCCAGAAAGAGGGAGCGTATCTCATCCCACTGCAGACTTCTCCCCGCTCTGTCCCCACTCTCCCTGCAGCCCCGTTACCATGGGCAGGTGCTTTCTCTTGTCCTCCGCCTGGTCCCAGTGTCCCTACCATCTCCCACCCCTCAGTGCTGCTTGCAAACGTCCTCTGTAACCCGCCTCCCCAGGCTGCTGTCCACAAGCCCCTGTGCCCTGTGCTGTGGTGCTCCGGTCTCGGCCAGGGACATGGGCCACCGTGCGTGGGGGGCGCTGAGCAAGAAGAGGCTGGGACTGCGGGTAAAATGTGGAGGGGGCGCAGAGGAAAGGTGGTGGCACAACAGGCAGGGAGGGGGTTGAGATGAGCTGGCTGTAGGGTCAGAGGGGTCCTGGCTTGGGGCAGGAGGGTGGTGAAGGGGCTGCTGGTCCATAGAGGAGCTGGTGTGGGCACCAGGGCTGAGAGCAGGGCAGGGAGGGGCTTGGAGGGGCAGGAAGGGACCAGGCGATGGGAGGAGGTGTTGGGGGTGTGGAGAAAGTGGGGTAGGCGGGTTTTCCTCTGCTGGGTTAAGGAAGTCATGAACACTGACTAGAAGGTATGTGTGTGCATGTGTGTGTGTAACCCTACACACGGTGCTACCCCACGGCCATGTCTGGATTCAGGGTCCCGGCGTGTCAAATAGCCTCGGTCAACCCTCCCTAAGGCTGGGGCCACCTCTCCGTGGAGTGCTTTTCTGTGGTTTCCCCACACACGGGAGTGCATACAGTCTAACTATTTACACAGTTTATTATTTCTAAACAGTCAACCTATGAATGAGGTGAATGGCAGAACAGGATATCAATAGTCTAATTGTCAAAGGCAGGTATCAATGAACTAAAACACTGTGTACACATTGAATCAGACACCCACGGTACAGCTCCCCAGCTTAAACCCTGGGACTCGGTGACTTTCCGCCGGAGCACGCCGGGTTAGCCAGACACCGGCTCTCCTACGCGCTGGCGCACAATAGCCGCGCTGGTGCTGCTGCTCCAGTCCGTCCTGCTCTCTGCTGGAGCCTGCGTGGGGAGGAGCAGCTCCTCTGCCCCGGCTGTCTGTGGTATCTGCAAAGACACACACTGTCCCCCCTCCCCAAAAGCACTTTTCTCCAGTTCCAAGACCTGGCCCCTTGTGCTGATAACGGACACAGCCCTGGGTTTATCACCCCCCTTGACCCCAGGCCAAGTTAAATCTCCCCAGAGCCTTCCCCGACCAGCACCCTGCCCTCCTAGGCAAGTCTACCGTACTACTCTTTTTTTTTCCTCCACACCAGTCCCTCTGCCTCACAGAGGAAAAAAGGATACCAGGGTATCTTCTCCCCGTCACTAACGGCAGCTCCACTTCACAGGCCGGCTCCAGGGTGGCTCCTCCCTGAGCTCTGCGGTCCTGGCTCCTTCCCTGTCTGAGCCTGGCTGAGTCCCCGGGCCGAGTTCCCTTCCCTCTCCTGCCCCAGGAGCCAAGGAAAAACGTGCACCTGCTCTTGCGAGCAACAGCTTTCTACAAAATGTCCTGCTCTGCCTTTGCAGGGATCCTGAGCCCTGCTACAAATCTAGCAGCAGCTGTTATATAGAGGCATATATTTTTACCTAAAAAAAAAAAATTCACTGCTCCAGCTCCACTCTCACTGTCCCTGCTGCCCCGTGGGGAAGCTTTATGGCCCAGGACTGCTGCCATGAAGAAAAGCTCTGCTCTGTTTTCCAGTCTGGATTTGTCCCAGCTGGTTTCACCCTGCCCCTTCCTCTACCAACCTTGCCCTTTACCTTCCAGGGGCTCGTTCCCACCACCCCCAGCCGCGGGCTCCTGAATTCCCAGGGTGTGCATGGGCTGCAACTGTGTCCCCTCGGCCTTGTTCTCCATGAACAGAGCTCCCGAGCTGTCCCAGAGTTAGCCCCCCACCCCGCCATGAGGTGGGCTCTGCCCTGCCCAGCCTGGCAGCCTTTGGCAGCACCTGCTCCCTGGGGCTGCGACCCTGACCCAGGCCTGGATCTGTGTCTCTTTCAGGGTCTCACATGCTCCAGCTCATGTACGGCTGTGAGCTCGGCAGAGACAACAGCATTCGAGGCCATGCGCAGTTTGCGTATGACGGAGAAGACTACATCAGCTACGACCCGAGCACGCACACCTGGGTGGCAGTCCCACCACAGGCCCAGATCACCCAGCGCACATGGAACGCGGACGCGGCCGGTCTTCAGCAAGCGAGAGCCTACCTGGAGGGGACCTGCATCGAGTGGCTGCGGAAGTACCTGCAGCACGGGAAGGCAGCGCTGCAGAGCAGTGAGTCTTGGCATCACCCAGGGCAGCACTGACCAGGGCACCTCCTCCCTCTGTGTCTGGAGTGGCAAACGCTGCATCCCAGGCCTGCCACTGGGCAAGACCCCTGCCCTGCCGTGGGACACAGCATGGCCTGTTCCTCCCTGGTCAGGGCCCCCAGCTGAGTGAAGCTCCAGCCGCACGTCTGAGAACCAGCTGTATCAGAGCCTGTTCCTGCGGTCCCGAGGCCAGAGCACCCGTGTCTCCTGCCCCTGTGCTCCTGGCCCGACACTGTCTGCTCCTGCCTGAAATGGCCAATGGAGGCAGCTGTGCATGGCCCAGAGCAGGGGCCCAGCCCGGCCTCCTGGCAGGGTCTTGGGTGCAAGCGTCCAGCAGGAACAGTCTCACTAACAGGTGTCTCCATCCTCCCAGAGCCCCCCGTGGCTCAGGTGAGTGACAGGTCATCCCGAGATGGACTCACCACCCTGTCCTGCCGGATCCACGGCTTCTACCCCAAGGAGGTGGCTGTCGTCTGGCTGAAGAACGGGGAGCCGCAGCCCCAGGAGACGAGCCTCTCAGGGGTTGTTCCCAGCGGAGACGGGACCTACCAGACCTGGGCCACCATCGAGATCGACCCCAGCAGCAACCACAAGTACACCTGCAGTGTGGAGCACGCGAGCCTGGGTGCAGACCTGCGAGTGGCCTGGGACAAGAGCAGGACAGGTGAGTGACCCCTGCATGGGAGGGAGGAGACCCCAGGCATTAGTGAGGGGAGAGCCTGATTGTGCAAGTAGTGACCCCAGACTGGAGCCAAATACTAGGTCAGTTCCTGCCCGGTGCTGCAGTCCCTTTGGCTTCTACACCTCGTGTGTCTCATTCCCACAGCTTAGAGGAGCCCGGTAGACCCTGCGCCACCTCCTGAGGAGCCCATGGAGGAGGACAGGGAACAGCACAGAGCCACACACTGCCGCCCCTTTGCACCTTCAGAGCACCTTCATTTTGGTCATGATTTTGCCAGAACTCCTGTGTGAGTTATATCTGCCTTGCTGGGGCCTGTCTTCGGAGGGTTGGTGGGTGGGGGTGAGAGTCGAGGATTGCTTTTGGCTGATCAGCTGGTTGCTGATCCTCAGCCAGTTTGAGAGTGCGTGCAGCAGTGGGGTGCCAGCCACACCTCTCCCTCCCCTTGGATGAGATGCTATAAAAGCCCCAGATTCCCCCGGCTCCACTACCAGCAGTGCCTGCATTTCTGAAGATGAGGGTATCAGACTTCCTGCTGCTTCTGTTGCCCTTCTTTGCAAGGAGCTCAGGTAAAGCAGGTGTTCCTTCTGCTAAAGGCTTAACATATGCTCGTGGGATTTTAACTTGGGCTGATTGCTGGGAACTGATTTCAAATGTGAAATATTTCGGAAAGTGTTGGTGGTTTGATGAAATGCGCACAGGCTTGATCCAAGCTTCGGCGGTTGTATACTTCAAGTGCCCAGAACTTGGTGCTGCCCCACCATGCAGATGTTGAGATGGGGCCCCTAGGGCTTGCAGAGCCAGGTGCAGCCAGCTGTGCGGACGGTGCCGGGGGTAGGGCCGGGTGCTTTCAGGAACGAGAACTCTAAGGCGCTCTTTCCATGGCAGTGCATCCAGGTAGTTGGAAAAGCCTGAGACAGGGGCCTAACTGGGGCTTGACTCGCTGCCATGCAGCAGTAGGCCGGAACAGCCTGAGCACCCAGTGCAGCTCAAGCCAGTGCCTCCAGGACCTAGGTGTATAGGTCTGCTTGGGGGACGCTGGAAGTCCTGACAAGCCCAACTGGAGCTAGGGCTGGGGCTCTCGGCATTTCCAGGGTCTGTGACCCCGGGCTCCTGTCCCAGGTGGAGAGTTCAGAGCCGAGGTCTGCCCTGGACCGCTAGGTTTCCAGGCCAAATGACTCGCTGCTATGCTGGGCAGCCCAAAGAGCTGGGAGCCTGGCAGACTGGGGATTTCCAGTTCCAGGCCAGATCAACATTGCATCGTCGCCCTTGAACCACAGCTTTCAAGTGGCTGTTGGGTGCACGAAGGCGTACTGCGTTTGGAAACACCATGCGCTGCTGTTCCAAGGCCAATTTTTGAGATTTCCGGTTTGGAGGGAAGTCTCAAAATATAGGGCTTTCCTCCAAACCACACTAAAACCCCCCAAGCTACCTGTGTACGATATATCCTTAATTTCAGTCAGCGCTGCACTTAACCCCGCTGAGGCATGGGGGAGGATTAAGAACCACGCTGTGTGCAAACAGAGTTCGTGATGTGACCGTGAGCTTTTCCTCTGTACTTGAACTATTCCTACACCTTCACCCGATGGCCATGGCAGTCCAAATCAATAACAATGATAGCATACGCAGTTTCTTTTCAAATCGTTTCAAAGACTTTTCTGTAGGCCTTGCGAACTCAGGTGGTTGCTCCATTGCTCTCCACCATAGGTCTCTCTGTGCCCCTCCTGCTAAGGCAGAGGTGGGCAAAATACAGCCTGCAGAGTGATTTGGCCCTGCCCACGGTGAGTGCCTCAGCCCCCTGCCCTGTGCCAGCCGCAGCTCACCCCAGGATGCCCACACAGAGGCGGCAGCCCCCAGCCCTGCCGGCTCAGTGTCCACTGGAGCAGTGGCACACTGACAGCGGGAGCCACAGTGAGGGACCTGCATCTGGGGGCCATGGAGCCAGCCCCCGCCCCAGATACAGCTCCCCACCCTCCTCCGTGCAGTCTCCACTGGGGCTCCTGCCACTGCTGCTGCCCCCATGCTGCGCTGCTCCACACCTCTCCACCCCATGCCCAGCTGGCAGGGCTGGAGGCTGTTACTGCTGAGCAGGCATCCTGGCATGAGCTGTGGGCTGGCGTGGGACAGCAGTGCCCCAGCGCTGCCTGCCCTCCCCAGCCCTGGCCTGGTTCTGGATGCTGCAAGTGCGCGGCCGAACCAGGTCTGCTCCTCTCTGCTGCCGGCAGGCTGCGTGCCCCAAGCCAGGAGAGGGGACAGGCTGGGGAGAGGGAGGAAGGCTAAGATCCCTTCACTTGGCAAACTCGGCCATTCCACGTGGCCGTCCCCTGGCCTTGCCTCCCGAGCCCCCCCACAGGGCTCGCAGCCCTCCTCTGCCCACTGCGGGTGCTGCAGACCCCCAGCGAGGGCCAGCAACAGCTTCCAGCTTTGCCCTGGCTCCGTGCTGTCACTGCCTCATGATCCTGGCTCTGGCCCCAGCCCTGGCCGTAGCTCTGGGGAGCCTCGTGGGCAGGGTGCATGAGCAGGTGGGGAGCTGCACCCAGTGCAGCAGGGTGCGGGAGGGCCCTCTTGTGCATTACTCAGGTGTGGGGCAGGGAGCACTTGCACACACATGGCCCCGACCGGTGCTGCCTGTGCAGGGGGTGGCCACCGCTAATGTGGCCTGCGGGGGCACGTGGCCCCGACTGCTTTGAAGCTGGACAGTCCTGCTTCAGACGGTAAAGTGCTTGGTCTATCAGCCACGTGACTGGGATCTGGACACATGAAGGACTCGTAGACTCAGCCACATTGATCCCAGACTTTTCTTCTTTTCCCCGCTTTCCCTCCTCACACCGACAAGTCCATCTACATGGCTCTTTTTATTATATTTTTCAGCTCTGGATTGCATGGAGGTACCAGGGTCCTTAACTCAGATTGATGCCAGTAATGGGCAAGTGTTCGGCGTGAACAGCGGAGGCAGTATTTACTCACTGTACGGAGAGGCTTTTGTGCAGGTGCCGGGCTCCCTGCAGCACGTCACGGTGGGCCCCGCTGGAGTCTGGGGCGTGAACAAGAATAACATCTACAAGCTGGTGGGTGGCACCTGGCAGCAGGTCTCAGGTATGGTATAACATTGGATATGTCACAAGGAGATGGCTAGTAGGATCCCTGCTAGGATTTTGCACCTGATTTCAAATTCTTGCCCCAGATGTCTCCCAGAGCTGCAGTCAGAGAGGCCCAGCCTTCCTCACCCCCAGCAGTTGGATTTGCTGTCATGGCCAGATCTGCCCGCCACTACTCCAGCTCCTTTTTTCAGTGTCACGAGTTATGAAACGATCACTGGTGGTTACAGTGAAGTGTTGGTTTTCGTGGTACTACAAAGGTCCCATACAGATTGGTGTTGCTGATCTCCTTTATGGATTTGACTTAAATCCATTCTTTTGTACCTATGTGGTTAATGGAATGTGTCAAAGTGGATTATGCAAAAGTGAATCCACTGTGTAAAATCCCTGCTCCAATATGCACCTGTATTCCAGAGCTTGTTGCTCATTCCCGTGTTTTATGCATTTCTTACTGCACAATAGTCCACCTTCAACGAGAAGGCTTGAGAGAGGCTCTGGAGGGTTAAAGCCCATCCCCTGGCACGGGTCTTTGAAAACTCCTGGCCCTCTGGTGTAGTGCCCAAAGACTGGAAGAAGGCCAAGGTAGTGCCAACCTTCAAGAAAGGGAGGAAAGTGGATCTGGCTAACTATAGGCCCATCACCCTGACTTCTGTCCCAGGGAAGATCTTAGAAAAGTTTATTAAGGAGGCCATCCTTAACAGACTGGCCGACACCAACATCTTAAGGGACAGCCAGCACGAGTTTTTTGCGGGTAGGTCTTGCTTGACCAATCTCATTTCCTTGTATGACCAGGTGACCTATCACCTGGACAAGGGAGAAGAGATAGATGTCCTATATCTTGACTTCAAAAAAGCCTTTGATCTGGTATCGCATGATCACCTCTTGGTGAGACTGGACTATTGAAGCCTTGGGTCTACCACGATCCGCTGGCTGGGAAATTGGCTTCGTGGTCGGACCCAGAGGGTAGTGATTGATGGCAGTCACTCATCGTGGTGCCCTGTGACCAGTGGGGTCCCTCAAGGCTCTGTCCTGGGACCCATACTGTTCAACATCTTCATTAACGATGCGGACATCGGAGTCAGGAGTGGACTGGCCAAGTTCACCGATGACACTAAACTTTGGGGCAAAGCATCCATGCCAGAAGACAGGAGGGTGATCCAGGCTGACCTGGACAAGCTCAGCAAATGGGCGGACGAGAACCTGATGATGTTTAACACCGAAAAATGCAAGGTTCTCCACCTTGGGAGGAAAATCCTGGGACGTCATTCTCCCCTTGTACTCGGCCTTAGTGAGGCCGCAGCTGGAGTACTGCATCCAGTTTTGGGCTCCACAATTCAAAAAGGATGTGGAGAAGCTGGAGAGAGTCCAGAGGAGAGCCACACGCATGATCAGAGGTCAGGAAAACAGATCTTACGATGACAGGCGGAGAGCCATGGGACTCTTTAGCCTGGAAAAGCGCAGGCTCAGGGGTGGTCTGATGGCCACCTATAATTTATCAGGGGTGACCACCAGGATCTGGGGGAACGTTTGTTCACCAGAGCGCCCCAAGGGATGATGAGGTTGAATGGTCATAAACTACTGTGAGACCATGTCAGGCTGGACATGAGGAAGAATTTCTTTACTGTCTGAGCCCCCAAGGTCGGGAACAGCCTGCCATCAGAGCAAATTGGATGCTTATCTTGTTGGGATCCTATGACCCCAGCTGACTTCCAGCCCCTGAGGTGGGGGGCTGGACTCGATGATCTCCCGAGGCCCCTTCCAGCCCTAATGTCTATGAAGCCAGTATTTCCAAATCTGGATGTACAGATGTTTGCTCCTAAATAAAACATCTGGATAATAGAATCCAGGAGTCCCAGGATCTTGGCCCCTTTTCACTCTAAACTACAGTTGTCTGTACCTGAATGCCGGCTCTCCCACTCCTCCACCTCCCCATCCTGATTCTTAATGTATTTCTTACTGAATTACCAGCAGCTGATTGACTTCCTCATTTGCTTCTTGCTAGCACAGCCCTTCTCTGTCCTTAACAGAACTTTCCCTTCACATTTCAGGGGCACTCAAGCAGATTGATGCAGGAGGAGACCAGTTTGTTGGTGGTGTAAATTCAGGTGATGGCATTTACTGCCTGCCCCGTACACCGACTATCTCTGTGAAGGATGGATCCTCGCTGCCCTGGGTCAATATTGCAGGAGCACTGAAGTACTACAGCTGTGGGCTGCGGGGCTGCTGGGGAGTTGCCTCTGGTGATTCTATCTATTTTCGGCATAAGGTCACCTCCGAGTCTTGCGTAGGATCCAGATGGCAGCATATTGATGGCAGTCTGTCCATGATTGAAGTTGGCACTGAGGGGTCTGTCTATGGAGTGTCGAGTGCAGGAGAAATTTTTCGCAGGTACAGTACAGGGGAACGTGGGGTGGGGGTGGGGGAACTGGTCCAAGATAAAGACCAGGACTACTCATGCCTGTCATGATAAATTTTGGAAGCACAAGATATTACCCAATATTGCGTAGGAGGCCAGATACTCATGGATTCAATACTGAACCGAGCCCAGGACTTCCCATCACCCATATGGCCTTTCGTGGCCACTTTCTTGTGCCTAATTGGAATAACCTGCAATACCTGTCAGCTGCAAGGTGCATATCTAAAGCCCAGACCAGGGAATTTTCTTTGCATCTACACTGTCCCATCAACTTTTTTTGGCGGGGGATTCCTTGTTAACTGAAGAAAGAGCTCTGCTAAATAATGAAATAAGAATATTCTGCAAGCTGAAGGTGTATTTTCTTCCCTTTTCCCTTCACTGAAGACAGAGCTGGCATCACTCAGCTGTGACTCTTCTATCTGAATAAATTAGATGTGGGCAGTCATTCAGGAGGATGGGTGCTCTGTGCACAGCTCTGAAGCTGTGGCAGTAAGTGTAAACCAGGAAAACTGTTTTGGTCCCATTGAAAATCTATTTTTCCATGCAGTGGGAGCTCTTTGCAAACCTGACTTACTAACATCAGCCCTGGATGTTTTCTTTCAGGGATGGGATAACAGACAGCAACCCTTTGGGGACCACATGGACCCGGATACTCGATTATATTTGCAGAAGCAAACATGTGTCTTATGACCTGGGACTGTTGTGGGTTGTCAATACTGAGGGGAAAATCATGAAATGCCGAGTCTAAATCACAACCCATGATCTCCACAGAACAGAGATCAGCAATGTCTACAAACACTTTCTTGCTTGTTGTGCACTTCTGTATTTCTTTTCCTTATAGTAGGCTGAAGCCCTTGTTGCTAGGACAAAATCCAACAAGAAAGATCCATAAAGTTCAGTACAGCCTGCCAATGCTATCCCTCTGTCCTCTCACCTATACTTCTTCATCCTGTAATTGAATGCGATAGCAAGAAATTGAAACCAGCTCAGTTCAAGCTGGAAGTAAAGTGTAACAAAGTTTAAACAATGAGGATTATCATCAACCCTGGGAACAGATCACAAGGCAGGTCTCCATTGCTTACTGTCAAGACTGGGTGGCTTCACAAATCTGATCTATTCCAAGTCAAACACAGGTTGTTGGATGTGATGCAAGGAGCGCTGGCTGAAATCTCTAGCTGTGCTGTGGGAAATCACTGTAAAGGGTTCGAGTGATTGTGGCCTTAAAATCTATTAATCTACCAGTGCTCATTACATTGGTGATGCAAAACATTTCCTATGCCCAGACAGAAGACCTTCTATAGGAACTAGAAAGAAAAATTAAGTGACTTCATTAAGTAATTTTCCCCACCCGCCTAAAGAAATCACCGTCACTAGCTAGGTGATGGTTCTGCCTAAGTTAACTTGATGTCAGCCTCTCCATTTCTGAGGGCCTTAGCATGATCCATTTATAAAAAGCTAGAAAGGGCCAAGAAGTTATACAAGAGCAGTGCTGATTTCTGCACAAATGCACACATTTCCCTTCAAGCAGAATTCCAATGGCGAGATCCCTCCAGTCACTCAGGTTAGTCTCCTGCTATCACAGACAACCACAGCATCTAACCCAGTCATGTCAAGGTTGTGTCCCCGTGGGTCAGAGGAGTGATACGGGGCCGGACTGAGGGACAGCTCAGACCCGGCCTTGCCCCAGTCTAGCACGCAGGGCCACGCTATCCATCCTGCAGGTCTGGAAGTTTGGCAGGCAGGGGAGCAGCAATTAGCTGCCAAGTTTTTGAACCGTGGGGCTTTGGCAGTCTGGGTAACATGGCGCCTCTGCCGGGCGGATGTGGCCTGAGGGCCTGGGCTAGAGACTCCTCAGTGCAATCACTTTCGCAAATTGGTCGAGCACCAGCTTAAAGTGTGTTAGGTTTGTTGTCCCCAGTACTCTTATTGGAAGGTGCTGCCGTACCATCGTGTGTTGAATACGGGAAACTTGCTTCTAATTCCCTGCTTTAATTTGTTCGAGGATAGATTACACCTGTTATTTACCTCACTAAGACAGAATAGCTAAATGCAGTTGCTCTTTACAGTCTCTAGGAAAAGTGGTGGTAAAAACTTTTGTTTTCTACTTTCTTGTGGAAGAGGCTGGGCTTTTCCTGAGTTCTAGGCCACTGGTTCCCAACCTTTTTTATACTGTGGACTTGCATGGCACTGGGATGGAGCAAGCGGAGCCATCTGCCTCCTTTCTGGTACTGCCCCCCCCACCCAACTTCAACTCCGCATGTGATTGCCGGCGATAGAAGCTGGTTGCCTGGGTGGACAGACTGGAGTCTGAGCAGGGAGCTCATGCCATGGCCCAGCACCCTTTGTGGACCGGTGGTTTAAACCTCTGTTTTAGGCTGTGCTTATGCTAATAAAACCTTTCAGCATCCCATGCTTCCTCTCTGTTCTCTTGGACTTACGTATTTTCTGGAATCAACACAACTACACTACCAATTGGTCTTCTCACCAGGGCGCCTCTTGGGGTAACAAGGAACGATGGTCACAAACTGCCAGAGAGCAGATTTAGGCTAGATATCAGGAAAAACTTCTTCATGGTAAGGGTGGCCAAAACTTGGAATGGGCTCCCAGCGGAGGTGGTGCTCTCCCCTACCTGGGGGTCTTTAAGAGAAGACTGGATAGGCATCTGGCTGGAGTCATCTGACCCCAGCACTCTTTTCTGCCAAGGCAGGGGGTTGGACTCAATGAACTGTTGAAGGCCCTTCCAGCCCTAGCATCTATGAATCTATGAATCCATAAACTCAAGTTTGGAGAATACTGGTGTACCAGGGAATCAGGAGCCTAGACACTAAAGAGAAGTATTCTGTCAAAAGGAAATATGCTGAGCTTTACAATAAGCAATGGACATAAAAGGCAACCAGAAGAGGTTCTACATGGGAAAAAATGTTCCTAAGAAAAATGAGAGCAACTAAGAGATGATTCAGAGAAAGTGAAAACTATTCAGTCTCTTCACAAAAATGTTTGTAAGCGATATTTAATTGTAACAAGGACATAGGGGTGTAGATCAAAGTATGGAAAGAAGAGGTTAAAATACATTGTGCATCCATAAAGATATTATACACACACACCCCACACATTTATAAGGTGGAAATCTATTTCCCTTTGTGTGTCTAAATGCCACTTACACTCAGAAAGTGATTCTGTTACACCTGCAGTGTGCACAGGTAGACCGAGCATGTGCAGTAAGCTACATACTTATAGAATCATAGATTGTAAGGGGCTGGAAGGGACCTCAGAAGATCATTGGGTCCAGCCCCCTGCACTAGGCAGGAAAGACTACTGGGGTCAGGTGACCCCAGCAAGGTGACTCTCCAGTCTCCTCTTGAAGATTTCCAGGGTAGGTGATTGCACCACCTCTGGAGGGAGCTTATTCCACCGTCTGGACACTCTAACTGTGAAGAAGTTTTTCCTAATGCTGAGCCTGAATCGGCCTTCCAGGAGTTTGTGGCCATTATTCCTGGCTTTCCCCAAGGGTGCCCTGGAGAACAGCTGTTCGCCAAGCCCTTGATGTACTCCCCTGATGTAGTGACAATCTGCTTCCAAGTCACTTTCAGTCATCTCTTTTTAAGGCTGAAGAGTCCCAGGTCCCTCAGCCTTTCCTTGTATGGCTTGCCTTGCACGCCTCTGATCATATGGGTGGCTCTTCTTTGGACCACCCATATGTTTAGAGACTGACTAGTGTTGGGGAAATAGGCCAGCTACTGCGTAGCACCATTAACACCGAAGGGTGTGCTCATACACCGATGACCACTGGCCACGTCCTGTCTCTGGGCTCGTTCCTAGCCGCGATCAATTAGGCAGAGAACGAGGGAGTGTCCGGTATGTGAGTTTATTACTCTGCAGAGGGGTACTCAATGTCCAGAGACAAAGAGAGATCCTCTGATCTGATTTCGATAGTACTTTTTATGTTAACAGGTCATACATATGCAAATATAAGTATACATAGGCATAAGGCATATATGCACGTGCATCTTTGGGGAGTTTCTACAAGTCTGGAGTTCTTCTATGTGCTGTTGCTGGGTTACAGAATGTGGAACAGAGCAAGCTTGCGCTGGCTGAAGTTCGTTTGGTGGTCTCCAAACCTACTGTCAATCAAGGCAGGGTTTTCAAGCTTCTGCTTTTAAAAGGTCATCTCCTGCTTCCCTTTTTTATTTATGGTTGTTTTTCTTACACTAGGTATATATACAGCTAGATATGCATACCCATTCTGGATGTATAGCTGCCTCTAAATCTGGAAGATCTAGGCAGCCAGATTCCCCATGGTGGTAGGGGAAGAGAGCAAATACTATGTTTCAGCCTGACTAGCCGAGTGATCAGCAGGGATCTGTGTTTTTCATTTTTCATGGACAAATGGAAAGAAAGCCAGGTTGTGCATGCACACGGCTGCCAGGCAGCCTGGAGAGCAGCTCCTGCAGGTAAATTGGGTGGGGGGAAGGGGCAAAGGACTGAGGCCTCGATAGAGTGGGAGGGAAGGAAGGAGTTGGGCAGGGCTGGGGCTGCTGCCCGGCCCAGGTGGTGCATGGAGATTGGGCCTGGGCCTGGAACTCGTGGCCACAGGGCCCCAGTAGGGAGTGGTACAGAGCCACTATAGTGGCCAAACTGAGTTATGGTAAGACTTTTAGCCTAGCCTTTAACCCAGAACTAAGCAACAAAATTAAACAGAGTGCCTTCTGTGGCTCTGGGAGATGTGAGTGCTGTGATTGAGCACTGGGCAAGCAAGGGACAGCAGTTTCCCTATAAGAAATGTGGCTGGAACAATGCCAGGGGATTGGTGCACCATATAAGGAATGTGTAGTAGGGTAGATGATGTTACCCTCAAGTTCGTCTGGGGGACTCGCCTGCCACGACTTATGATGGGAGACAAAATAGAATGAATACCGCCCCCGACAAAATACACGACAAACTGCAGTTAGATTCTAGCCAGTTACCAGGATTCCTTTTATTGAAGAGTTCCCTCTTGTGTATTAGAAAGAGATGTCTGTCTCTTTAAGCAGCAAACTGCCACTTTTCTTGAACCCCAGAGCCAATCTCTGAACCCTGCTCTTTCCTCCTCTAGGGTTCCTAGTCCAGCTTGTCTGTCGGTGTCCTGGCAAACACCTCTCTTGGTGGTGGGGTCTGGCTGCGTCTTGCACATCCAGCTATGTTTTATTCATTCAGCTAGGCTTTTCCTGTCTGGCTGTGACCCATCCTGGGTCTTGCTGTCTGATCCTCTGTGTGGCCTCTCATCTTGGTTATGCCCTTGGGGGCAGCTACTCACTGCGAGTGGCTGCCTTTTATCCTTCCCCTGCAGGTTTGGCCATGAAAGCTGGGTGTTTGCCTGAAAAAATTCAAGTAATTAATCACCAGTGTTGGCTTTCTTCTTCAGCCGCACTGGCATTTTCCTGTGTTTGCCCCATTTTTGACCCCATGGGGTTACTCTGGGTCACTCCAGTAACAGGGTTGCCATATCACCCTCTTACAGAATGCTTGGCACAGAGCCCGAGGATCAGACAATTTGGGATGAGAAAAGTTACAAAATTAATGGACAAACAAAGGAACACGAGTGTTCTGTGTTGTCACCCTGGGGAGACGCAAGCGATCTTGGACTTCTTGTTTGAACAATGAGGAATCCAGAAACTAACATCCTGCACACCCAGCAGAGGATCTGAGGCCAGTACCACCAATGGCCACTGCTGTGACGCCTAAGGAACCTCTTCCCAGGTCATATTACAAGGAAGAATGCTTATAATAAGCCTAGGGGTTACTATTAAAAGCTCACTTGAAACCAAATTGTACGAGGGGCTGTGTCAATCTTTGGGGGTCTCTGGTAAAGGGAATCCTAGGGGCAACACTGCGGACAGCTCACCCAAGAGGCAGGAGGGGTGGGACTGGCACTCCACTGCTGCACGCAATCCTGGAGGCATATGGGTGGCAGTGCCTCCCAGATTTGTGTGTGGGACCAGGGTGGGATGGCTGCTGTGGGCTTGCACTCCCACATCGCTGTCCTCCCCCTGGGGCCTCTGCAGCCCAGGAGGAAGGACCCAGCATGGCAGGACAGAGTGGGTCTGGGCAGGGAAGCTCAGTGCCTCCACAAGTCCTGTGCAGCCTTGGTGAAGAGCCCCCTTCTCCCGTGGCAGCAATGGTGTTGTGGCACAGAGTTGTGCCCCTTGCTGCTGCTAAGCAGGCAGGAGTTGCTTTGCCAGGGCTGCGCGGGGCTTGCAACAACAAGGAGCTTTCCCTCCTGGCCTCTCTCTGCCCTGCTGCACTGGGTCCCACCCATTGGGCTGTGGAGCCTCCAGAGGGAGGGCAGCAGGGCAGGAGCCAAAGCCTGCAGTGGCCAGCCCACCCCAGTACCATGCACAAATCAGGGGGGCACATGGTCCCCATTCTCCATTGAGAGTGAGTGCAGCAGTGGGGTGCCAGCCACACCTCTCTCTCCCCTTGGATGAGATGCCCATGGCTCTATCCCACTCCCTGCTGGGTTCTTGTGGCCATGTGTTTTAGCCCCGATCCCCAGGCCCTACAGGAGCAGCTGGTCCCTGCATATAAAAAAGGGGTGGGATGGCGCGGGGTGGAGGAAGGGACGAGAGTGAGAGGAGACTCCGTGAGCGAGAGCTGGGAGAAGACGATGGGGTTGGGGAGATCCCAGGGGTCAGCCCAGTGTGCTGGGGAAGGCATGACTAAGGAAGGAAGCTGGGAGTCTCTGGGGTATATAAATAAACTCTAAGACTGTATGGAGAAAAGTAGAGGTATAGGGAAGAGAGAAGCTGTGAGAAAAAAGGTGCCACGGATGCTCCTACAAACCGCGCCCCCCCCAAAACAAAACAAAAAAACACATTGAGATTGCTTTGGTTTTGCTTTTGTTTTTGTTTTCACATTGACAGTTCCTTGAGGCTGTTTGAGGGCCAAGTGAGGAGAGAGCCTGAGTTGAGGCTACTACCCCGTGCTAGCAGGAAGAACGCAGGACTATCCCAAAAGGATTAACCCAATACTAACAATATTGCATAAGAAGAAAAAAAAATGGAAGTAAAATTTTCTGTGTAGTCCAAAAACCGTTCCAAAGTTAATTTTATTCTGTTGTATATTACTAAAGAAGAAACTTCATAAAAGCTGTTTATAAAAGACTAACCCCCCCAATAAACAGCTGTAAATAGCCATGATGCACATGTGTGTGAAATAATTGTGAGCATAAAAGAAAAAAAAGAGTAATAAAGAGAATCGTTCAACTCCATACAACTGTGATTCGAGTGATAATCTAAATCCAGGGCATCAGTCAAGAAACACATTGATTAGGCTGGGCCACTGATAGAAACCATGACTGCCAGTCTCCTACTGTGGCAATAATACCTCCTGACTAGTAACATCGAAATTAATAAAGATGTGGCAGGCGAGAGTTGGAACAGACCAGCAATCATAGCCAAGGCAATCAGGGGAAACATCACATGTTCTTATATACCTTCAGTGTTTCACAGTACCTGAGTGCTTTACAGAGTGTATTAAATGATGTGATTTATGTCTGTCACATACAATCCATTGTAGAAGTAATTGGCTTACCTGACTAGAAAAAAACAGACAAAGACCAGACGTGCTGATACCGCTTAATTCAAATGTTCTGAGATAAGGAATCCGCATTCCTGCATGCCTTGGGTTACCTTGATATCTTGCTCTGCGCATTCCTGCATGCCTTGGGATAGCCCTATGCATAGATAGTTGTTTAAGTAAACTTTCTAAGTTTCTGTGTAATTTACTATTGTTTTGTTTCTCCAAGGTGTATTTTTTATCTCTTTCTCTGTCTTTAGTATAAATACGCTTGTAAACTTAGAGAGTCTGAGAGAAATCCTTTGAAACAGACAGGTGGGTGATTCCCCTTGCTGTGTGGCATGCTCCCTGTGATCACAGGATAGCCTTAAATAAAGAAAAGCTGGCTCTGCCAGTTCTGATTCAACCACAACGCGAAGTTTGATTTCTTCCACAATTTGGTGCCGTGACTCGGATAGAGATGCCCGGAGTGATCTGTTGGGACACAGACATCTCTTCCCTGAAGCCCTGGCGCCAAACCAAGGTAAGAGCCTTTTGAAATCTCTGTTGGAGCTTTTCAGTGAGAGGCTGTGTGATGAGGCGGTTGTGGACCTCAGAGGGCAGAACGCTGCTCATTGATTGTACCCAGCTTTCATGGCCAAACCTGCAGGGAAAGGATAAAAGGCAGCCACTCGGAGTGAGTAGCTGTCTCTGTGTCTTCCTGTGTCAGTCCAGCCTGTGTCTTCCTGACTGATTCAGTCAGTCTTCCTGCTTCACTGCTTGAGGCTCACCCTAGCCAAACTTTTGCTGCCAGAACTGTCAGACCCACTGTGTAAGTGTTAACTGTGAGTAGAAAGAGTCAAGGTTAAGAGTCAAGGTTAAGAGTTAAGACTCTGTGTTGCTGTTGTCAGTGAAAGTATTTCCCTGTATGAATTGAGTTCAGTTCTGTAAAGAACTGTGAGGTCTCTCTGAGGCCAGGAGTGGAAACCTTGTTCAGCCGCCCCGAAGACAACAGATCTGTTCTGTGTGCTGTTTGAAACCAAGGGTGCAAGGTGGAAACTCTTAGAGTGTGAATGTTTTGCCACGATAAGCATTGACCAAGGCTGAGACTACAGAAATGCTCTTGAACCTCGTGCCTCAACGCAGAAATTCCCCTGTGTGAATTGAGAGTATGAATTGAGAAATATGAGCCACTGACCAGGTCTGAGACTAAGGTTGGGTTCAGCCGCTCCAAGGCTGTCCGGAAGGGCAGTTTTGAACGCAAGGGGGCCCAGCTGGAACCTCGTGACCCCATGGACAGGTTTACCCTTTCCCCACCCTCATAATGAGCCGTGTCTAACCGTGAGTAACTGCATTGTGTGCTGTAGTTGCAGTGGAGTCTTGTCTTTGGACATTAGCCACAGCATCTCTGTGCTGCTACCAAATCTCACAACCTGACTGGACACCCTGAATAAGCCATTCCTGTATGAAAGACCTGCGTGAATTGAGTTTAAAGATATGGGGAGTGGAGAGTCTAAAAGACATACCGGCTCCACCAAAAGGGACTCCAGCATTGTACACGTACACACACTATGGCCATAAAAGTTGGACGTTTCTAGACAAATGGAATCGGTATACCAGAGATGATTTTAGCTGGCAGTTTCCCCTGGAGGGAACGTTTGATTTAAGCGAAATTGTTCATCCCCACAGAGACCTTGAGTTAAGAGGTAGTAATATACCATAGACTCAGTGGGACACATTTTTTTGATTAATATAAAGAAGCTTCCAAAAGAAGTCAAAATAAAATAAATAAATAAAATAGGGAAAAAAAAATCTCAAGTTCGGAGTCTTAAAGACTCCCAAGAGAAACTGAAATCTCAGATAAAGGAATTAAACAGAAAAGTGCACCAAAAGGGGGCCCCCCATCAATAGTACCATCAGCACCAACACAACTTGATCCACAAATAACTGAGAATGAATCTGCAGAAGATATAACTGATTTTCTTAATGTGCCACCCCCACATCAGTTCCAGGCACAATCTGAACCTGAAGAAGTCCAAAGTAACCAGACAGACTCTTCTGGCAGGACTAGCCCACCTCACCAGGAAACTATCACTCAACAATCGTCACCTGCCCCCGGGGCATGCCCGCGCCCACCGAAGACGTGGTGTCTGTCTCCTGAAATCTCAACCCCCTCCTCTTGTTTAAGGTCTGGTACCCAGTATGGCCCACCCACTTCTTCACAATCTAAGAGGGCTCAGCTTATGCCTTTACGCCAACTTCCAGGGCAAGGTCCAAATGGGGAAACTACAATCACACTCCCTGTCCCCTGGATCCCAGGAGACCTCCTAAACCTTGTGAAACAATTTCCCAACATCAGAGAGGAGCCCCAGGAATTTAAAGATGAGTTGGAAACTGTAATGCATTGTTATGATCCAACATGGGCAGATTTAAACCAATTAATGAGAGTGCTCTGCCCTCTGAGGTCCACAGCCGCCTCATCGCACGGGCTACTTGGCCTACTCAGGACCCCGGAATAGGAGATCACTTAGCAGATGCCCGAAGATGCCTCCCTGAGGCTGTGCTTAAAATTTGCCCCAGGAAAACTGACTGGGCCAAAATACATAACTGTAAATAAAATAAAGGTGAATCCCCAGCAGACTACATGGACGGCTTGAAACTAGTATTTGAAAGACATTCTGGTATTGAAAATGCAGCTGCAACTGTCCCAGAAGCAGTTGCTTCCGCTTTTGTCCACGGACTTCTTTCTAAAGTCCAGGAACAGTTGTGCACAATTGCTGGAGGGTGGCAGACTGAGCCACTCGCAGAACTAGTCACCATTGCAAATCATTGTACAGCCTCCCAGGAAAAGAAAAAGGAATCCACGGAAACTAAGCTAATGTCATTACGATTACAGACTTTAGGCTGGGGCAGAAGTGGAGGTTTCCATCAAGGACAGTTCAGAGGCAGGGGACGTGGTCGTGGGATGGGACGAGGAGGATTTCAGTCCCAAAATAATGACAATTGTCATTATTGTGGCCAACCAGGACACTGGAAGGCTCAATGTCCTCACTGGCCTGGCCAGCCGGGGATGACGTTTAACCCGCCACCACCTCCTCTCACTCAAGTCTCTGTCCCGAATCAGGGAGCCTCCTGTTAGGCCAGCCTGAGGAATAGTAACATCATCACAGCGCCGCTTCTCCCACTTGATCAAGATGATCCCTTTGTTTCCTGCCTGATAAATGGCACCTCCACAAAATGTTTAGTAGACACCGGTGCAAGCCGCTCTCCTCTCCGAGCTGAAGAATTTCCCACAACTCCCCTCTCCTCTGCTGTTGTAAACGCTGTGGGAATTTCAAATCAAATAGTTCCTCATCCTGTTTCCCAACCATGACATGTTTCTCTTGGTCCTGTTTCTGATCAACATGCCTTTCTCCTTAGTCCTTGTTCTCCTGTTAATTTGTTAGGCAGAGATTTGCTTTGTAAACTCGGCTGTACTATCTATTGCTCTCCTAATGGTGTTTATTTAGATGTCCCTTGTGATAACGAGATAGCAGTACTTGCTGCTTTAGCCAGCTCACCTCCTGAACCTGAGATCCCTGAACTTTCTGTGTTGCAAGAAAAAATCATAAAAGCTGTCCCTCCGTTTCTCTGGTCCCAGCATGCTAATGAAGTAGGACGAATCCATACTGCCCAGCCTGCAAAAATTAGATTAAACCCAGCTAAGCCTTTACCCAAAGTTGCTCAATACTCTTTACGTCCAGAAGCTGAAGAAGGGATACGCCCTGTTATAACTGCCCTTTTAAAGCAAGGTATCATTGTCCCAACTAAGAGCCCTTGTAATATGCCTATTCTTCCTGTAAAAAAACCTGGAAAGAATACCTATCGCTTTGTACAAGACCTCCGTGCGGTAAATTCTGCAGTTTTACCCTTTTCCTGTTGTACCAAATCCAGCTACTATCTTGGTCTGTATTCCTCCTACTGCTTGTTATTATTTTACTGTAGTTGACTTGTGTTCTGCATTTTTCTCTATCCCTAAAAACCCTGAGAGCCAGTTTCTCGCTGCATTTACCTATCAAGGACTTCAGTATACCTGGACACAATTGCCCCAGGGCTATACTGAATCCCCTTCTCTTTTTTCTCAAATTTTGAAGAAAGATCCAGATGACATAATATTTAAAGAAAATTCTGTGCTTGTGCAATATGTTGATGATTTGCTCTTTGCATCTACTTCCCTTGAAGCCTGTAAAACTGATTCTTGAATTCTTCTCACCTCTCTTGCTCTAAAAGGCCATAAAGCATCAAAAGAAAAGCTGCACCTTTGTCTTCCTACTATTTAGGTCTTAATATTTCTGCTGGAGAACGACTGCTTTCCTCTTCCAGAATAGAAGCTATTCTTAAAATCCCTAGACCAACTACTGTGTCCCAAATGCGTACCTTCCTAGGCAAGTGGATACTTGGCTATGCCTCTATAATCAAGCCGTTGCAAAGTCTGACTCTTGCTAATACCCCTGAGCCTTTACCCTGGACTTCAGAAATCAAAGCTGCTTTTGCCTCTGTTAAACAAGCTCTGTCGCAAGCTCCTGCCCTAGGTCTTCCTGATTATACGAAACCTTTTATTCTGTTTTTTGTCATGAAAAGGATGGATTTGCACTTGCAGTACTTACTCAGACACATGGAGACAACCACCGTCCCATTGCTTATTATAGCTCTGCCCTTGACCCTGTTGCAGCTGCATTTCCCCCATGTCTCCGTGCTGTAGCTGCAGCCGCTGTCACTGTTGAACTTTCCTCCACCCTTGTATTGGGTCCTCCCCTTACTGTTGCTGTCCCACATGCTGTAGCAGTTCTTTTACTAAAAACGAAAACCCAACACCTTTCAAATGCTGGATTAACTAAGTATGAAATCTTGCTTCTCTCTGCTGGAAATATCACCCTAACTAGGTGCCCCGTTTTAAACCCTGCTTCTCTGTTACTTACCCCTGCAGATGGTGAACCCCATGATTGCATTTTTGTTACTGCGCACCTAACAATGGCCCGCACTGATCTAAAGGACACCCCCTTGCAAACCCAGATCTTGTATTCTATGTTGATGGATCGTGTCTAAGAAACTCAAAAGGTTGCCTTGTTGCAGGGTATGCAGTATGTTCCCAATATGATGTTATAGAAAGCCATCACTTACCTAATGTGTATTCAGCTCAAGTTGCCGAGCTTGTGGCCCTCACCAGGGCTTGCACCCTAGCCTCTGGTGCCTCTGTTAATATTTATACTGATTCTCGCTATGCTTTTGGTATTGTACACAATTATGGTCAACTTTGGAAACAAAGGGGCTTCCTCACTTCAGGAGGTGCCAAGATTAGTAATGGTCCATACGTAAATGCCTTGTTGAATGCTTTACAATTACCTTCTGCTGTTGCTATTATTAAGTGCCAAGCTCACCAGAAACCTTAGGATGATGTTACACGTGGGAATGCTCTGGCAGGTTCTGCTGCCAAAGCTGCGGCTATTTCCACTCCTCAGGCTACGCCTGTGTTTTGTCTATTCCGACTGACCAGTTTCCACTGGCAAGTGTTCACAACGTTGCCCTCCTCCAAGATCAGGCTCCAGAACCAGAGAAACATACTTGGAGACTGGCTGGGTGTTTGTTACACCCTGACCATTTGTGACACTCCCCGGACGGCCACCTGGTGGCCCCAGTGGTCCTTCTTCCTCATCTTGCTCGCATACACCACGGCATGGCACATGTGAGCAAAGCTGGGATGATAGAAGCTGTTAAGCTTGGTTGGTTTGCTCCAACTTTTCCATCTGTGGCTCAGCAGTACTGCCACACCTGTCCTATTTGCCAAGCCCATAATGTGGGAAAGCCTGTAGAAACAAAAAAGGCAGCACATTCCCTACCTTGGGGACCGTTTGTAAATTTACAACTAGATTTTATTCAAATGCAGAAATGTTGTTCTTATAAATATGTTCTTATTATTGTATGTATGCTTATTGGATGGGTAGAAGCCTACCCATGTGCAAAAGCTGACACCATCACTGTAAGCAAAAAGTTGCTGAGAGACTTTATTCCAAGGTTTGGTATTCCTTGATCCCTAAACACTGAGAGAGGAACTCATTTTACTGGACAGATAATGAAAGAAGTCTGCCAAGTCCTGCAGATCCAACAGAACTGTCATTGCCCGTACCATCCACAGGCCTCGGGCCGAGTAGAACGCCAAATGGCATTCTGAAAAATAAGCTGGCCAAAATTTGTGCTGAGACTCACCTAAAATGGGCAGATGCACTTCCCATAGCCCTAATGAGTATGAGATCTAGTGCCGACCGAAAGACTGGGCTTAGCCCACATGACAGTCTAATGGGAAGACCCATGAGGCTCCCCGCCTCTCCACGTGTTGCCTCCCACTTTTGCGATATACATTCACTTGATGATACCATTCTGGACTATTGTAAGGCACTAATAAAGTGTGTTACGGCTTTTCATTCACAGGTGCAGGCAGCTCTCCCCAAAGAACCAGGTGAGCCGTGCCAGTCTATCCGGCCTGGAGATTGGGTACATAAAGAAGTCCATCCACCAAAGTCATCACTGGAACCTCACTGGAAAGGCCCATTCCAGGTACTCCTGACCACCAACACTGCAATAAAGTGTCAAGGACTCCAGACATGGATCCACGCTTCACACAGTAAGAAAACATCAGCCCCGTTAGACCCAGAGTCTCCTCCATATCAATCTTGTAACCAGCCTCCACAGACTGGTAGTGAGCCTAGGGCCTGCCAGCAGGAGAGCTCAAGGCCAGTAGTGAGCCAAGCGCCTACTGGCGAAGAGGATTTGCCACTACAGAGCGAAGAGGATGTGCCCCAATGACACCACCATGCCCTTCGGGACAGGAAAAAGGTCTCTACCTAGTTCCTGGTTCCCGAGGTGGAGTTGGTTAGTCATAATTCGGATAGTTCTCAGTATTTCTTTTTGGGCCGTCTTATATGAACTTGACTCATCAGTTATAAGAAACTCTGTAAACCAAACTACACTTCTGCACCGACAAAGATCACTTCATGAAAATGTGTTCTTGTCTTTAGTTAATCAAATTGGAATAGATTTAAATGTCTCTCGTTGTTGGATATGTAGTCATGTCCCTATCTGTTCTACTGGAGGAGTACCCATGGTACCGGTACCCTTGAATGCAACTCAGATGTTAGCCCCTTACTATTCAAATTTTCATGGGAACAAAACTTGGCAGAATGTAAGTTGCAACCAGTCTGAATATGTCCGATTAGCATGTGCCACCCCTGGAAAGCTCTGTTGGACCTGCAATGGATCTCGTGTTGCAGTAGGAGTCAGTAAGTGTGAGGTAGAATTTAAAATAAATGGTGCTTAGTTTTCTAATGGCTATAAATCTCTAACTTGTTAAAAAAAAAAATTAGGGAATGTAGAAGTAATTGGCTTACTTGACTAGAAAAACAGACCAAGACCAGATGTGCTGATACTGCTTAATTCAAATGTTCTGAGATCAGGAATCCGCATTCCTGCATGCCTTGGGTTACCTTGATATCTTGCTCTGCGCATTCCTGCATGCCTTGGGATAGCCCTATGCATAGATAGTTGTTTAAGTAAACTTTCTAAGTTTCTGTGTAATTTACTATTATTTTGTTTCTCCAAGGTGTATTTTTTATCTCTTTCTCTGTCTTTAGTATAAATACGCTTGTAACCTTAGAGAGTCGGAGAAATCCTTTGAAACAGACAGGTGGGTGCTTCCCCGTGCTGTGTGGCATTCTCCCCGTGATCACAGTGTAGCCCTAAATAAAGAAAAGCTGGCTCTGCCAGTTCTGATTCAACCACAACGCGAAGTTTGATTTCTTCCACAGCATTCTCTTTTGCATGCTCCCCCCGAGCCCCAGCCCCAGCCTCGATTCAGCCTACACGGTGTAGGGGAGAAGCCAGGTGTTGTCCACCTTCAGGTGTGCTGTGTGCCTGGCTGTTTGCCAGCACTGCTGGGGCGGTGGGCCATGCAAGCTCATGTTCCCTGCCCCACCTTGCCAGAGTCCTTGGCTCCAGGCCTGTGGCTCCCCTGCATAACACCTCTCCAAGCTCAGGCTCCACAGAGGCATGCCTCACCCCATTGTCTGCACCTGCCCTGTTCATGTCCAGCTGTCTCTCCATCCATCTGTCTGGTGCTCAGTGATTTCTCAGCCATGTCCCCTGGCCTATCCAATGAACTCTGATGTTGCCAGTCCCCTCTGCCATGTGCCAGGCAGGGAGCTGGTCTGAACAGTGCTGTGTGGCACTGATGGGAAGCGGTGCGCCTGACTGCCGGCCCCTGCTCTTGGCCATCCACACTGCAGTCCAGGGCCAGACACAAGAGATGCTGCAGTCACCCCAGTGAGACCACCAGGCTGAGCTGGAACGGCTGCAAGGAAAGCTACAGGGCCTGCTGCAGGAGCTGGGTGCTGGCTACAGGAAGAACAAGGAGACCCGGGTGCAGCTGCAGTAGCAAGTGGCTGCAGCTGAGACACAGGGGCTGGACCTGGAGCACTGGGTACAGCAGTGCCAGTCTCTGAAGGAGGAGGTAGGGAGCCCCTGGGTTCCAGCACGCTAAGCAAGGGGTGAGGAGCAGGGAAGGGGTCCCTCTGGGGGAAGCACCCCATGGATGGGCAGTACAGGCCTGATTGTGGGCACTTGGCCAGGGCCTCCCAGTACCACTGCAGGCTATGACCCGACCTCCCAGCCATCATGTGGCACTTGCAGATGCTCTACTATGAGGAGCTGGGCCAGGAGCAAGAGCACCTCCGGGTGATGCGGGAACACCTGACCACAGCTGAGAGCATGAGCAGCATCTACTACAGACCTCCCACTCAAAGTCCCGAGCTTGACCAGGAGTTCGCCCGGGAACTGACTGAGGCCGCTTGCTCCAGGACCTTGGTGGTCATGGGTGACTGCAATTACCCGACATCTTGTGGGAAGATCACTCAGCAAAATCCGAGCGGTCGCAAAGCTTTCTCTCGTGCGTGGATGACCTCTACCTGACTCAAGAAGTCTATGGGCCAACGAGAGGCAAAGCGCTGCTCGACCTGGTACTGGCTACGGGGGACGACCTAATCGGCGACCTAGTGATCGATGGGAAGCTGGTGACAGCGACCACGAGCTGATCACCTTCACCATCCGCCGAAAAGCTGGCAAGTCAGTCAGCAACACAGAAGTCCTTGACTTCAGAAAAGCTGACTTTGACAAGCTCAAGAGGCTAGTCGGTCAGGCCCTCAGGGACCGTGACCCCAGGGAGAGGGGAGTTCAAGAAGAGTGGTTGCTTCTCAAGGAAGTGATCCTCAGTGCACAAGCTAAATCTATTCCAACATGGAGGAAAGGCAGCAAGAAGGCACAGCAGCCCCCCTGGCTCTCCAGGGACCTAGCGGACCTCTTGCGGCTAAAAAGGAAAGCCTACAAAGGATGGAGGATGGGATTCACCTCTAAGGAGGATTACTCTGCGCTGGTCCGGTCCTGCAGGGACCAAACCAGGAAAGCCAAGGCTGCAACTGAACTCCAACTAGCTTCAGGCATCAAGGACAACAAAAAGTCCTTTTTCAGATATGTGGGGAGCCAGAGGAAAAGCAAGGGCAACGTTGGACCCCTGCTAAACCAGATGGGGCAACTGACAACTGATGCCCAGGAAAAAGCCAACCTATTAAATAGGTACTTTGCGTCAGTCTTTCATCAGTCCCACGGGATGCCCATGCCTGCTATGGGACAGGGAAATCTGGGTGAGGGGGATCCCCTACCCTCCATCAATGCTGACCTCGTGAAGGAACACCTTGACAAGCTGGATACCTTCAAGTCAGCTGGCCCTGACAACCTGCACCCCAGGGTACTCAAGGAGCTGGCGAGCGTCATAGCCCAGCCCCTGGCACGGGTCTTTGAAAACTCCTGGCGCTCTGGTGTAGTGCCCGAAGACTGGAAGAAGGCCAATGTGGTGCCAATCTTCAAGAAAGGGAGGAGAGTGGATCCGGCTAACTACAGGCCCATTAGCCTGACTTCTATCCTGGGGAAGATCTTAGAAAAGTTTATTAAGGAGGCCATCCTTGAGGGACTGGCCCAGGCTAACATCCTAAGGGATAGCCAGCACGGGTTTGTTGCAGGTAGGTCTTGTTTGACCAATCTCATTTCCTTCTATGACCAGGTGACCTATCACCTGGACGAAGGAGATGAGATTGATGTCATATATCTTGACTTCAAAAAAGCTTTTGATCTGGTATCCCATGATCACCTCTTGGCCAAACTGGCCAGTTGTGGCCTTGGCTCCACCAGGATCCGCTGGCTGGGAAATTGGCTTCGTGGTCGGACCCAGAGGGTTGTGATTGATGGCAGTCACTCATCGTGGTGCCCTGTGACCAGTGGGGTCCCTCAAGGCTCTGTCCTGGGACCCATACTGTTCAACATCTTCATTAACGATGTGGACATTGGAGTCAGGAGTGGACTGGCCAAGTTCACCGATGACACCAAACTTTGGGGCAAAGCATCCACACCAGAAGATAGGTGGGTGATCCAGGCTGACCTGGACAAGCTCAGCAAATGGGCAGACGAGAACCTGATGGTGTTTAACACCGAAAAATGCAAGGTTCTCCACCTTGGGAGGAAAAACCTGCAGCACCCTTAGAGGCTCGGCAGTGCTACGTTGGATAGCACTACAGAAGAAAGAGACTTGGGGGTCATCATTGACCACAAGATGAACATGAGCCTGCAATGCGATGCTGCGGCTAGTAAAGCGACCAAAATGCTGGCTTGCATCCATAGATGCTTCTCGAGCAAATCCCGGGACGTCATTCTCCCCTTGTACTCGGCCTTTGTGAGGCCGCAGCTGGAGTACTGCGTCCAGTTTTGGGCTCCACAATTCAAAAAGGATGTGGAGAAGCTTGAGAGAGTCCAGAGGAGAGCCACGCACATGATCAGAGGTCAGGAAAACAGATCTTACAACGACAGGCTGAGAGCCATGGGACTCTTTAGCCTGGAAAAGCGCAGGCTCAGGGGTGATCTGATGGCCACCTATAAGTTTATCAGGGGTGACCACCAGGATCTGGGGGAACGTCTGTTCACCAGAGCGCCCCAAGGGATGACGAGGTCGAACGGTCACAAACTCCTGCAAGACCGCTTCAGGCTGGACATAAGGAAGAATTTCTTTACTGTCCGAGCCCCCAAGGTCTGGAACAGCCTGCCAGCGGAGGTGGTTCAAGCACCTACATTGAACACCTTCAAGAGTAAATGGATGCTTATCTTGCTGGGATCCTATGACCCCAGCTGACTTCCTGCCCTTTGGGCAGGGGGCTGGACTCGATGATCTCCCGAGGTCCCTTCCAGCCCTGATGTCTATGAAATCTATGAAATCCAGGAAAGCAGCCCGGACATGGGTCAGAAGGACTAGGCCTCACTGAGCCAGGCCAGCATGCTGCAGGGCTGGGTGCAGAACCTGGAGCAGGACCTCCAGGATGCCAGGATCCAGGGCAGTGCTAGGCCCTTGCCCTCACCTTTGCCCTTGCCCCTGCCCCTGCAGCATTATACACACTGCTGAGTCCACAATCTCCTGCATGCCAGGCAGCAAATGACCTCTGGGCCACAGGAGTGGGGATAGTGAAATGCTGCAGTTGGGAGAGCTGCCGGATGAGCTTCCAGGCACCAGGTGCCTTCCCTGGGTCACCAAACCTAGAGGTCTCCCGGGGGTGGCACTTGATGCCAAAAACAGCTGTCTGAACCATGCAGCTGGTGCAATAACAGATCCCACTAAGTCCCTCGCCTTGGGCCTATCCTGGATGCCATCGCTCCAGCCCGACCGCATCACTCCTGCACGCTCCTCTGAGTCACAACGCAGTGAGGGTCTGGCTATGGGGTCATGCTGTGGTCACCAGCTGGTGCATCTCAGTTTACTGCACACCGGCCCTAGTATGGGCTTGCCCTCTCTCACATGCTAACCCTTATTTTTCAGACTGGACCTATCCAGAACCCAGCTCATCTGTGTGGTGATAGTAATGCCCAGCACCTAGGGGCTTGGGATGCTAGAACTCCCCAACATAGGCATGTGCAAATGAGGCCAGGCAGTGCAGGGCATGGGGACATGGGATGCAGCACAGGACTGGAGACGGGGGCTAAGGAGGAAGGGGCTGGGGGCTGGGGATGCATGCGCTCAGCAAGACTCAGTCCGCCTTGCATAGGCTGTCCAGTGGCATGGGGAGTGGCTGTGGCAGGCCCAGGAGGAGCTGGTGCACACCTGCAGTGCCCTGGAGGAGTAGGGCTGGGCGGTGGAGCCCAGCCCATGCTACAGCCCAGAGCCTGGAGGCTAGCATGAAGCAGGCACAGCAGGAGGAGGACCAGAGTGCAGTGGCTGGTACAGCCCCAGGAACTGTGCCAGAGCCTACAGGACACCCAGCAATGTCTGCAACAGGCCAGTGAGGAGCCATGCTACTGGGCCTGCAAGGGGCACTCCCCAGCCCAACCCCGTGCAGCCCTGGCGGGGTGGCCACATCACACCTCACTAGCGGCTCCCCCACAGTGGGGCGCAGTACCCCCTGACCCCAGTGCAGGGAGGGGCACGAACCCCAACCCCATCAAGACACCAAAGGACCTGGTGTCAACCCCCTTGCCCCAACAGGACATCACCTGTCAGCTCGCTGGCATACTGTAGGGTGGGGGAAGGGCTGGCTTGGGCTCCTGTACCACAGTGCCTGCCTACCCCCTGCTCATGGCCCTGGGAGCTGTCACCATTAGCATGTCCATCTCCTGCCTGTGAGCACAGCAGCACCTGGGCCAGGATGGTGTGCAGACCTCTCACATCTGCCATACAGCACCCTCCCGGCATTGCCCCAGCCTCAGCACCCTGCCAGGATGGGCAGGGAGCAGGTCCTGCCTGGCCATGCACTGGGCCAGCATGTGTCCCTCCAGTCATCAAACCCCTACCCTGCTCACTGCACACACGTGTGCACAGACACATGCCATTCTCTTCCCTGCAACAGCCAAGCCCAGGCTGCAGTGCACTGAACCCTGCACGTCCCCATCCTTGTGTGCCATTGTTCCCAAGGGCCCGGCAGAGGCATGAGCTGAGCGCCTGCTGTGAGCACGTCCCTCCTGGATCCTGCCCCACAGCCCGGGAGCTGGTGCAGCAGGAAGAACTGGTGCTGCTGGCCCAGAGCAGCCTACAGAGTGTGCAGGAGCTGCTAAGTGAGCACATGGTCAAGGCTGAGCAGCACAAGCAGGCTGGCAGGACACTGGAGGCCAGCCTGCAGGCGCTAAAGGACCAGGTGGCCAGCGGTGATCAGGAGGCCAAGTACAGCAGGTGGGGGCTGCCGGGGCCCTGCCCAGCCCACTGGAGAGAGGTGGGGGGTCCGTAGGCCCTGAAGAAGGTGCCCCTGAAGTAGGAGATGCCCTGCTTCCTTGGGAGGGGGAATATAGCCCTGCTGCCGCCTCCTATCCACCCAAGCACCAGTCAGCAAATGAACTGGTTGCACCCCAGACCAGGCCCTGCTCCCAGGACTCAGCGTGTAGGGATGTGGCTGAAAAGACCTGCTTCTGCACCAGACCTGCACACAAGCCTGCGCAGCCCATGTGGGAGGTGGGGGTTGCATATTGGTGTGTCTGGGTGCTGCCCACATCTTGCTTCTCCCAGGTTGTGCTGGGTGCTGAAGCCCAGCCACACATGACCACCAGGGCCACTGGCCCGGCACGTGTGCAAATCCAAGGGTGTGATGACAAGGGGCTCCTCCCTCCTCCCTTGGCTTCCCTGGCAGAGAGATGTCCTACAGCATGAGGCGAACATGTTGTGGCAGAAATACACGGCCTCCAGTGCTGAGGCAGGATCTTTGCACACGCAGACAGACACAGACATGCTTTTTCCTTGCAGAGAAATGGCCATGGGTCTGGGCAAACATGGTTGGGGGTGGTTGCTCCATTGCTCTCCACCATAGGTCTCTCTGTGCCCCTCCTGCTAAGGCAGAGGTGGGCAAAATACAGCCTGCAGAGTGATTTGGCCCTGCCCACGGTGAGTGCCTCAGCCCCCTGCCCTGTGCCAGCCGCAGCTCACCCCAGGATGCCCACACAGAGGCGGCAGCCCCCAGCCCTGCCGGCTCAGTGTCCAGTGGAGCGGTGGCACGGTGACAGTGGGAGCCACAGTGAGGGACCTGCATCTGGGGGCCATGGAGCCAGCCCCCGCCCCAGATACAGCTCCCCACCCTCCTCCGTGCAGTCTCCACTGGGGCTCCTGCCACTGCTGCTGCCCCCATGCTGCGCTGCTCCACACCTCTCCACCCCATGCCCGGCTGGCAGGGCTGGAGGCTATTACTGCTGAGCAGGCATCCTGGCATGAGCTGTGGGCTGGCGTGGGACAGCAGTGTCCCAGCGCTGCCTGCCCTCCCCAGCCCTGGCCTGGTTCTGGATGCTGCAAGTGCGCGGCCGAACCAGGTCTGCTCCTCTCTGCTGCCGGCAGGCTGCGTGCCCCAAGCCAGGAGAGGGGACAGGCTGGGGAGAGGGAGGAAGGCTGCAGAACTCCCCAGCGAGGCCCAGCAACAGCTTCCAGCTTTGCCCTGGCTCCGTGCTGTCACTGCCTCATGATCCCGGCTCTGGCCCCAGCCCTGGCCGTAGCTCTGGGGAGCCTCGTGGGCAGGGTGCATGAGCAGGTGGGGAGCTGCATGCAGGGCTGGGGCCAGGACTGTGGGGCAGTGACAGCGGGGGCTGGAGTACAGCTGCGATCTGCTCCCCTCGTGCCCCTCCCCGTGGGACTTGCGCCCACCCGTCCTGCTCCCCGGCACCGTGCCCGGGGCCCCGTCCCACACAGGGAGTTTTTGTGCATTGTTGTGCAAGGGGGAAGGGTCGTGGCCCAGCCCACAACGGCTCAGCAGGACAGTCTACGTTGCCCTCAGGCCCAAATAATTACCCCCCCCTGTGTGCACCCCTTTGGAGACCACCACCATTGCCCATCCACAGCCCAGGCTGCGGTGCAGAAGCCGCCCCTGCTGTACCCCCATCACTTGGCCGACCCATGACAAAGTGCCAGGGCTCAGAGCAGGAAAGGGGGCTCTTGGCCACCTGCCAGCACTGGTGCCCGAAAAGCTGTGCTGCTTCCCTTGCACGCCCTGCGCTCCTCGCTGAGAGCAGCATGCTCTGCCGGCCGCCGGCCGCGCCACAGGAATGAGCTGGTGCTGGCCAAAATTGGCCAGCGGGGGAAGGAGCGTATGTGAGTGGCAGGGAGGGGCTGGTAAAGCCCGGCACCCCCGATGCCCAGCACCAGGAGCAGCAGGAGCTGGGCTGGGCTGGGCTCCCGGCAGCTCTCAGCCGGGGAGGCAGCTCACACTTCTCTATGCTTTCTTTCAGGCAAGTGAATGAGAGGCTGGGGCAGAAGGTATGGGGGCAGATCGAACAGGGGAGAAGCTCGAAGCGGGGAGAAGGTGTAAGCAGCAATTACACTGCTGGGTGGAGCAGTCAGACCCCTGCCGGAAGGGGCCATTCGCCAAGCCTCAGCACCATGGAAGTGCCTCACACTGCAGCCGTAGGGAGGGGTCTCCGCCACGTGGTCGGCACAGCCCCACGTGCGCAGAACAGGGGTATGGTGGGAGCTGCCTGGAGCAGTGCCTGCCGGACCCCCGCAGACTGAAACGCCTGGCATACGCCCTCCCCTACAGCAGGGCTGTGGTCCCAGATCTGCTAGTGCCCAGCTCCTGCAGTGCCCATGGCACTTGCCGGCGGCAGGGGAATCGAGCCGGACATGGGTCCTGCTGCAACAGTGTCGTGGGGCCTACGTGGCAGGGCTATGCCCCCTGCCTGGGAGAGGAGGGCTGCCCTCAGCCCAAGCTGCATCCTCTTCCCCTCTGCCTTTGGCTCAGTCCCACCCCTGCCTGACTTCTTCCACAGCCATCTGCAGGACCCGGGCGCACCAGGAGAACAGACACCTGAAGGCCAAAAGAGAACAGCAGCGCAGCGAGTGGGACGCAGGTGGCAGGGCATCCACGTGCGGATGTTCACATACTCAACAGCGTCCTGCCAGTTAGCTCTGTGGCAGAAAGCCACCTTGGTTTCTCCCCAAATTCTCTGCCCTGTGACAATGAGATCAAGATGGCCCATCGCAGAGGATTCACACCTCAGCCTGTCTCTTTAGGTAACCTGAGCTGGCTGCTTTCCTGGGGGAGGGGGGAACCTGCTCCCTCTGCCTACGTGACTGGCATCAGCCACCTGGGTGGGGGGCTTCTACCTGGGGAGCTGGAATCTGCCCAGTAACAGGTGATGTATTTCAAACTGGTTGGCGGACAGCCAACCGGAGCTGGCCTCCACTGGACCAGGTGAATGAAGTGACAGGGGCTATATAAGTTACAACTGCCCACGAGGACGGGGCAGCAGCCATGCGGGACACTCAGAGGAGCTTGACCATCTAAAACTGGCTCTCTCCCCGATAACTCATGAGCAAGGAACTGCCTGCCTCCAAAGGGGAAACTTCACCGGCCTCTGGAAGATGCTTGTGAGTAAGCTACTCGAGATCTGATTAGATATCTAGCTGGCAGCAACTCAGATGCGTGATCAAAAGGCTACCTCAGCCACACTGTTTGCTCTTTAGGATTTCTAGGATATTGCTCAATCTTGTACCCTGTTTTCACCCTACCCTGGTAATCAATAAAGTCCTCCTTTGTGACCGGTGTGGGAGACTTATTGAGGGGTGGGTGTAAATTATGCCTAAGAGACCCCTTAGGTCTGCGGACTAAGGGAGACTCTACTTTTGCCCCCTGACTTGGGGAAGTGCCCCAAGTGCCTGTACTGGGTCGAGTACCCGTAGGACTTTAGGCCTGTGTTTCCCTGAGGACACAGGGCCCACTGTGAGTCCCTTCTCGGGGTGGTGGCAGCTACGTTACCCCCAGGCTAGCAAGTGTGCTCTGGGAAGGGGGTTGGGCCAGACATAAGGCGCCCCTAGGGACGCATTCGGAGCCTGGCAGGTGGTCGGGCGCAGGGAGGTGGGTGGCTCAACGCAGGAGCGCCCCCTACTGGCCCGCCACAAGCTAAACCTCAGCCAAATTTCTAGCCCCCTCCTCCCAAAACCCATCTGCCTGCTCACGTTCAGCTCGGCCACCTGATAGAAGGAGGCAGCTCAGATGCACTTGCAGATGCCGTCCCCATTAGTGCCACAGGAGGACAAGCTCATGTGCTGCTTCACCAGAATGTACTTCAGCTCTGGGCTCCCGGTGGTAGGAAGGAAACAGCTTATCACAGATTGCAGTGACTCAGGCATCCCAAAGGCTGGGTTACATTAGGTAGACTCAGGATGGGAGAGGCAGGTGCAGTTCATTCACTGGAGCATGCCCCGAGTCTCCCTGCCTGGCAGACATGTGACCTGGATATGAATAGCAGTTTGGTCAGCAAGGTGGTGAGAGAAAAGCAGCCTCCCAGCGAAGCCAAAAAAATGCACACAGCACAGCCACACAATTAACCAGGGAAATACTTCAGGACTAGAGAATATAACTCACATCAAGAGACTGAGACAGCTAATCTGTTTAGCATATCAAACAAAATATCCAGCAGTAAGAAATCACAGGGCGGATCTCCATGTGTGCTTTAATGCACAGCAGCCTATTTTGCTGCACATTACTGTCACGTAAAAAACTGTGCTACTATGCTAGTGCACAATAAAATAGGCTACTGGGCATTAAACATCACTTAAAACCCGTGCATGTTTGTTACTGTGCATTGAGGCAGCCTAATGCGCATTTGTTTAATATCTTATATTGGAGACACTAAATTTAATGTGCATTAGGAGAAGCACCTTAATACACCCAAAGAGTATAAACATTTTCATGGGGAAGAATACCAAGTGCTAAGAGGCTTTTTGATTTAGTGAAGATAAGGCAGAATTAGACCCAGTGGCTGGAACCAGTGGTGGGACTGCTAGCCAGGTGTGTGTTTTCAGGTCATAGCTGATGAAGTCTCCCTGAGACTGCATATCATAGCTGAGCTGCATATAGCTGCTAGTGTTGCCATCTCGGCCCAGCTCACAGCCATACACGTCCTGGAGAGTGTGAGACCCTGAGACACAGATCCAGGCCCTGGGTCAGGGCCACAGCCCCAGGGAACAGGTGCCACCAAGGGCTGCCAGGCTGGACAGGGGCCAATATTGTGGCCCACGTGCAGCCTGGGAACACAGGAGCCCAGGGCTGGGGAGGACGGGTGGGAAAGGGCAAGGTTGGCAGAGAAAGGGGCAGGGTGCCACTGGCTGGGAGGAGTCCAGGCTGGAAAGAGAGCAGTGCTAATCCCTGTGGGAGCAGCAGTGTGCTGGGCAGTCGCCCATGGGCCAGCAGGGACAGAAGGAGCGGAGCCCGAGCAGCGGATGCTGCAGCTGCCCAGAGAGCAGGGACTGGACTCTGCAGCCCCCAAAATGCTCCTCAGTGCTGTTCCTGTTCAGCCCAGCCCCTGCCCTGCACCTGGGGAAGTGATGGGGCCTGGGGCCTGCACCCCACAGCTCCTACAGACGTCTGAGTCTCCACACTCACTGCCCCACCACGACCCTCACCTGCCTTAATGCGGGGGGGGAAGGGTGGCAAGTGGCAACCACCCTCAGGCACTTTTTCTCAGGGGGTGCACCGCCATGCTCAGGGGGTTCACGTGCACCTGTGTGCACCCCTATGCATCGCCAGTGCCTGGAGGAGCCACACATCGTGTCTCACAGGCCAGTTGTGAGGAGGGTCCATTACTGCTCCTCCTCAGACACTGCATCAGCTTTCTTCGAATGAATCCTGTGGCTCAGTTTGCTGTTCAATTGCCTGTCATCCAGAGCTGATACAATACAATTCAAATAATGAAAAAGTGATTTGATTGCAACAAGGTGTAGTTTAAAAGTCTGTGGCTAGCAGTAGTCTTCTCCTCTCTAGTGGTCACATGAAGGGGAAAAAAAGGAAGTGGAGAGAAAAAGTATGCATGTGCACCTGCACGCACGTATAGACTCATACGTAACTGCGCTGAACTTTTTGGAAAACTCTATTATTGAAAGTCTTTACCTTTGAACTTTTCTGTTAAGTTTTTTCATTTCTTATGCATGTGGAAGTCATTCACATTTTTTTTCACCAAAAATAGTATCATTTTCCCTCCTGTCCTCCTGGACCAGGGGTGGGCAAAATGCAGCTCGGAGCCGGATGTGGCCTGCCAGGCCATTCAATCCAACCCGCTGGGCCCCTAAAAAATTTATAAAATTAATATTTCTCTTCCCTGGGCTGCCTGTCCCGTGGCCCTCGATGGCTTGCCAAGACTCAGTAAGAGGCCCTCTGCCCAAAATGATTGCCTGCCCCTGTCCTGGACCCTTTGGTGTTAAGGGAGGAAGGGGAGGAGGAGGATTGGAAGTATTCACATTGACAAAAGCTGGTTTACTAATTGCATGATTCTTAGTTTTCTGCTTTGGCTGAAGTTTGTCTCTGCCTTCAAAGTCTACCAAAGAGGACCTGTCTACCCTGCCTTCTGCCCGACTTCAGACTGACACAGCCAACCCCTCCCCATGAGCGACTCCCTGACAGGCACAGTGGGTGCAGGCCAGGTCATGGGGAGTCCTATACTTCCCATAGTGGTGTCTTGAATTTGACTTTTCAGTCTCCCCCATGGGAGACTGAAAAGTCTCCCTGATAATCACACATGTGAGAGGAGCTCACATCTGTGTGGCCTGCTTTTCTTTCTTTACCCAATTATTACATGTTGCAGGAAGAGCTCTTTGTTTCCCAAACAGGCCCTGAAAATGCTTTGCATTTGGGCTGTTTCACCTCTAATTCCCCCCCGCAGATATAACATTTCTCCAGGGGTTGCCCTTTCTCTCCTTCATTGGCAAACTCGGCGGGAGGAGGGGGGCAGGGAATCGTCCCTCTGCCCAGATCTAGCCCCCTTCCTCACCAGCCAGCAAATGGCAGGAGAAATTCTCCTCCGTGTCTCCCCAGTTCCCAAGCCCCGAGGTAAATACCCTGCAGGTTTTACCCTATTTCTCCCCTCACATCCCCTTTGCCAAGTGCCCCCTCCAAAAGGGGGCCAAAGCTGCACTGGGGATCGCTTCCCCCTGCGCACCCTTGTTTCCACAGACCCGGGATCATTTGGCCTCTGCAGGGGGACAAGCTGGAGCCCCTCTACCATCAGGACCCATCCTGCAAGTCTGTCTGGGGATTAAGGGGCAGCTGCCGTTCCCCTCCTTGTTGCCATCATTACCCAGCTGCACAGCAAGACAACCGCCATGGCACTGAGCTGTCACTGCTTTTTCTCCCCTGAGAAGGGGACCTGGCAGCTGCAGGGTCCCTGGAGGGGAAAGGCAGAGCCGGGCCCCAACTGAGGTGGCCCAGGGCCATATTATCTTCCCCTACAGCTCCCCTCACGACCCACTGCCCCCAATTGCCCCAGAACCATCTAGATTCCCCCACCCTCCACCTAGCCCCCTGGTCCCTGGCACCTCACACAGCCCTGGGGCCCAGCTGCCTGGCCTGGGGGTGAGGGACCAACACCCAGCTCCCAACATGGCGGTCTGCCCCCCACAACCCATCCATGGGTGCAAAGTCCCTCAGCCCTTGGGTTTGGGTCTCCCTGTTGCCTTGGCCCCACAGACTGTCACCTCATGGAGGGAAAGGGAAACAGCTGCCCTGAGGTGTTGGGGAGGAGGGGGCACAAGGGGGTCACGTCCCCCTTCCTGATGATTGCATTGCCCCACTGCACCCTTGACCCCCACAATCCTCCCCGAGCCCAGCACCATGGACAGCTGCCAATCAGTCCCCTTGCAGCAGGCCGGGCAGGGGTGCAGGCGAGGGGGTGGAGAGGGCCATATAGCATATAGCCCGTGGTCACAGCCCGGCTCCCCCTGGATCCAGAGACCAGGCCATGGCTCCTGGTCTGTCCTGTCATAACCAGGCAGAGAGCTGAGGGGAATCGGTCAGACTGGGGACATGTTCTGCCAATGGAGGAAGCCAGGCAGGGAGGGGTCTGGTAGCTCTGCTGCAGCCTTCAGGGACAGACCCTTCCCCACACCTCTTGCCCAGGGCAGGGGGCAGGTGAGGGGCTAGAAAGCACAACTTCTTCCACCTCTGTCCAGTCACAGACCTCCAGCAGAGTCCTTCCCTGCATTCATTCAGGGATCCCAATGCCTTTCAGGGCTCCGGCCCCACTCACTTCTGCTGAAAGACCCCAGCTATTCTCCATTGCACGGCATAATCACAGCACAAGTTTCCATAGCGTGGAGCCCCCCAAATCCCCCCAAGGGGATGTCGAACCAGCCTTCTAGACCCAGCCTCCTTGGGCATCCTAGCCTGTCCATCATCCCCGAGGTGCCCACATCCTCTCTAGACATCAACAGTCCAGGCTGTGTGCTAGGCCCCATAGCCCTCTCCCACCCCCTCATCCTTTTGGCTGGCTGTGTATACATGGCTGATATAGCTGTCTAGTTCTCATTCATTCTCATCCTTCCTTCTAGTCTGGGCTGATCAGTCCAGCCCTGCTCTGTGCCCTGGCAGCGCTGCCCCTTTACACCCCAGGCCCTCTCTATCAGCCCAGCCCCACTGCTTCCAGCCCACTTCCCCCCTCTCCAGCCTGGCTGTTTGTGCCAGAGGGACGGTCCCTCCCAGCACAGACCTCCATTGTCCTGGAAATGACTGGAAAACCAGCGCAGCCCTGCTCCGTGCTGGGGAACCATGGGACAGGGCCGGGCCCTAGGACTCCCAGCCAAGACAACAGGGTGGGGTTGCTCTGGGAAGGCCTCATGCCCCAAACTAATGGACCCAGGAAGGATTCAATTGCTGGACAGCAACAGCAAGAACCCTTGGCAGGAGGTTGTTTTGCATCCTCAGTTGGTCCAAAGGCAAGAGGCCTTTATTACAGCCGCAGACACCAGATCTGCCGTGATCCTCCGCCTGGTCAAAGGCCCACAGCTAACCCCAGCCTTCTGGTTGCTGCCCCAACAGCCACACAGAGACCTGGACCGGGAAAGGGAGGAGAGCTCAGAACCAGTCACTTCTTGTGGAGTCTGTTATTTATATGTTTAAACATCACTGCAGGTTGTGTGAGCTAAGAGATGTAAAGAAAATCTTAAAGGGGAAAAAATTGATCAGTCATCACACAAAATAAGTGATAATGTGTCAAATGACTGAGTGCAGACTCAGGCCCTAATCATGTTCCAGATTTGTAAAGAGATTTCTCCTGTTATGTCAAAAACAGGGGGAGGAAAAAAATTAAATAAAACTAGCAATAATATAATACAAAGAGACTAAAATTGCACCCAAGGGCCTGTCCCATCTAGAGCTGCTCCCTGAGCAGATGAACACTTTTCTTCCAGAAGAAGCTCATGTGGGCTGCATGAAACCAAAGTCAATCCATGCATTTGTGTTCCACTATGAAAGAGTGACCACACTGGGGGCAGGCACTCGTGGGTCACGCTTCCACTTCAAACTCACTCCCGCAACTCCTCCTGGAGTCTCTTTCACACGCCGTGCGTCTCGCTGCCCTGCCCGACCCCCCAGCGGCGGGACTCGCGTGGCGCCGTGCCACTTTCAAAGGCAGCAGCGAGGCACAGAGCAGGCAGAGCACAACTCGCAGCTGTAGCCCACCCGTGGAGGCGCGGCTGGGCTCTGATTGACCCGTGACCCAGCCTGGCTGGGGCCCCATTAACTGTGAACGGAGCCTCGGCTGGCCTGGGTCGTAGGACAATTAGAGCCCGCCAAGTCATCCGGGGCACGTCACGGGGGAGCCAAGGGGGAGAAATGTGCTCCCCCTCCCTCAGCCCCTGCAGTATGCAGTGGCAGGAGCCACCCACCCATGCCCCTGGAACAGCCGCCAGCCTCCTATTGCCCCATGACCTGGCCCTGCCCAAGCCAGGTTGTGGGGCAATCCCAATTGTGCAGGAGGGAGTGGGGCAGGGGTGAATGATTCGCCCCTGCCCCTATCACACTGTCTCCTGCACTGTGGGGGTCTCAACCTGCCTCCCCGAAGCCCAGGTAAAGACAACAGAAAGAAACGTATCTGCCTGCTCAGCCAGCTGTGATCCTGGCTGCGCAGGGTATGTGCGTGCATGCGCCCCTCTCCCCCTGCAGTAGCCTGCAGCTGGGCTGCCCTAGGGCCTTACCTGCTGCCTGCATTTGGGAGGGCTGAGCCCGGTTAGCCCCCCCCCACCTTCCACCACCTATGCTCCTGGCAGTGCAAGTGCTGCAGCACCTCCCCAGACTCCCTGTGGGGTGAGGCAGTAGTGCCTGGTGCTGCCCAGCATTGGTGCCCTGGGTGATGGTGCACGGAGAGACACAGGGGCCAGAGAGGGAAAGGACAGGTCATGGCAAACCCAAGTGTCCGGCCTCCCATCCATGTCCCCTCCTCTGCCTCCCTGCCCCCAGACACCAGCCTCCTCAGAGCCAGGCTGGAACCCAGGGGTCCGGGCTCCCCTCCCCCGGCTCCATACAGGGGCTGGCAATAGAGCCGCTCCTTCCCTTTGTCTGCACAAGCCGCTCTCCAGCTTGCATCACTTCTGGGAACTATTTTTATTTCTTGTTGCCTTGGCTTCCAGTCCCCATGCTGCTCTGACCAATCAAACCCACTCCCTTCCTAGTGGTGGGGGAGGACACCAGTGTCCTGCTTTCCTGCTGGCCCAGTTCTAACCCACCAGCCCCCAAACCATGCTCAGAGCTGGGAGAGAAGGCAGGCGTCCTGGCTCCCAGCTCCCCTAGTCCAAACCCTGCTCCCCCTTTCACCGCTAGAGCCTCGGTGTCCAGGACTGCAGCAGCAGGAGGGCCCTGTCCTCACACAGATCCTGCTGCCAGCAGACAGCTGCCATCCTGGTACTGAGGGACCCTGGGGAAAGTTCCCAGTCTGCTCACAGGACGCAGCTGGGTTGCAGCCAGGAAGAGGCTCAGAACTGGCCTTGCCGGGGGGGTTGGTGTGCTGCCTGGTGACGGCTACAGCCCCCCAGCACCTCCCATGACATCCAGCCTGAGCCACCCCACTGCTCCTGTGGCCTGGTGTGCCCCTCCACAGCCGCAGCCCCATCCCAGAGAAGCCTCCGAACAGGATGGAGAGAGAGCACATGCATTGAAATAGTCCCAAGCTGCCAGATGTGCACATTTATTCTCTAAGGAAGCTCTTACAATCTTAAACTCTTCCTCCCCCCACAAATAAAAGGAAAAGGAAAAAGGAAAGGAGGAAAACAAGATTGTGTCCATTGGACCTAAGGCCAGTGAAAAGGACCAGAGCGTCTGGGGCGGCCCCTGCCCAGCCGAGGCCTCCTCCGCACACCCGGCACCGAGCAGCTGATGCCCCGGTGGGGTCTGGCATCCACAACAGCAGGGGGGTGTTCAGTCACTTGGGCACTTTAGAAAAAAAGTTCCCTTTATCCCAGTTTGACCCATATCCTGATGGTGCTACTGGTGCGAGTCTCCCTGTGGACACAGCCTTGTCCTGGAGTTGCTCCCAGGATGCAGCAGGTGCACTGGGCAATCTGGAGCAGCAAACAGGACCTACGCAAGCTGAACAGCAACTTAGTCCCTGCAAAAAGACACTGTGAAACGTATGTTATAGTTAACTTGGAGACAGGGAAGGGGGCTCCAGGGCACCGATTCATGCAAGCCCCTGCTCATTTCCCTGCTCTAAGACTCCTCTCTCCAGGGCATCTCGCCTCTAACTAATTTTTTTCTCTCACTTCAGACAAGGGTCGTTCCAAAACCACAATAAGCAATGCCTAGAACACCCCCTGCTCCCAGCCCTGCCAGGCTGCAGCCAAGCAGGGTTTCCATGTCACACATGAGCTACCTGCTGTCCGAGACCAAGGGGCTTTGCTCTGGCAGAATCATGGCTAAAATGAAGGTGCAAACAGGCTGAAGTGTGTTGCTCTGTGCTGTTCTCTCTCTTCCTCCACAGGCCCCTCAGAAGGTGGCGCAGACTTCACCGGGATCCATTTAGCGGTGGGAGCAAGGCACGGGAGATGAAGGAGCCAGAGGGACCGCAGCACCGAGCAGGCACTGACCCAGCACTGTGCTCCACCTGCACAGAGGGGAAGAGGTGCCCCTCCCCAGCACACCTTCTGCTGACAGCTGTCCTGACCTGCACTAGCTCTGCTCCCAGCAGTGCTCATACTGCAGCCCCTTCCCAGGACCCATGGGCCCCAGAGCCCAGGCTGCCAGGGATGATGGACACCCCCACTCTGCCCCTCTCCCTTAGGAGCAAGACGGCTGGTGCACACCTAGCCAAGCAGCTCTCCCACCATTAAGCCCCTGCAACTGCCCGGCCTGGCATGACCCATTGCTCTCAAAACTGGCTTGCAGAGGGGCAGCATCTCTTTTGAAGGGTCTCTCTGGCCACAGCCCCCAGCACTTACCATTCAGGTAGGTGTTGGAGTGGTAGTGCTCCCTGCGGTGGGGAGGAAGAAGGGGCTCGTGTGAGCATCTCCAGCTCCTGCCCTGCACCCCAGGGTGCAGGGAGGCAGTGTAGGGCTGGGTGAAGCCCTCTGCCCATGAGGCTGCTCTGCACAGAGCCACACAGCACCGGCGACAAGGAGAGAGAGGAGGGGGCTTTGCACTCACCAGGCGCTGCTCTGTATCCCACTCCCTGCCTCCCTGCAGAAAGAAGGCAGAGGTTAGCAATGCCGTCGGCTGCTTCCACAACCAGGGACGGCTCTGGACCTGGGGCGAGCCCAGAAAGGAGCTGCCTGCCCAGCAGGAAATGGTGGGCTCGGATCTGGATGCGGAGCTAGGACACCTGCACTGGGGGAGGGGGACGGGGCTGTGAGGAGAGGTTCACACGGAGCCCAAGAGCAGCCCTCCGGCACCCTCAGCAAGGAGCCTCACAGCACTGGGGCTGGGCTCCGGTTGCTGCCGCCCCTGGGGCACGCGGACCTGGGAGCCCAGGACAGCCGGAGACCCACCATCCCCTGCCAGGTCCCCGACGTGGTGGCGATGAGCCCTCCCTGCTCCACACTCTGCCCAAGGCCTGAGCATGCCCTGCCCCAAGGGCTTCACCCAGCACTTACTGAGGGAGGAAACAGCTGAGCCTGACATGGCAACAAGCACCACAGTGACAACCAGGCCCGTGATCAGCATCAGGCTGGACTCAGGCTCTGAAAGGAGAAAGGGGCTTGTGAGCAAGGGGACCCCAGACATGCCCCCACCGCTGCAAGGCACACATGACACCTCCACATCTGTGCTCTGTGTTTCCTCTGCCCCCCGCATCCCCGCCCTTCTTCCCTTAACGGGGTCAGTCAGCCGCTCCCTCCGCTAGTGTCCAGGGTCTCCTCTTTTTTATGTAATTTTTTTTGCGTTCCAAGCCAAATCCATTCCAAATCTGCGAGTCAGTTGAGAACCAGAAGTGGCCCTACTACCTGCAAATATCCTTCACACCCACCTGAGGCTTCAGACGTTTCCAAATCCTTTGGCAGGCATCCTACATGCAGGCCCAAGCCCGGAGACTTGGGGTTCGGATAGCTCCGGGTTTTGCTTGCCCTTAGCCATAAGGTCACAGGAGCGAGCTAGGGAGGAGTCTCCCATTTCCATAAAGCGGACATAAAGCCAAGATGTTCCAATGAGCAATGAATGCCGGAGAGTAACTATACATTACCTCCGTGGGTACTACCCCATGCCAGAAAGGCCACACGTGGGGGTCACTCACCCATCCTGCTCTTGCCCCAGGCCATTCTCAGAGCTGCGCCCAGGCTCACATGCTCCACACCACAGGTATCATCATGGCTCCTGCTGGGGTTGATCTCAATGGTGGCCCAGATCTGGTAGGTCCCATCTCCACTGGGAAGGACCCCTGAACAGCTCGTCTCTTGGGGCTGCGCCTCCCCATTCCTCAGCCAGGTGACAGAAGTTTTCTTTGGGGTAGAAGCCGTGGACCCAGCAGGACAGGGTGGTGAGTCCATCCGGGGATGACGGCCTGTCGCTCACCTGTGCCACAGGGTGCTCTGGGAGGGAGGATATACCCATTAGATTGACTGCCCCGCCTGGACCTTTGGGCCCGAGACCCCTGCCAGAAGGCTGGGCTGGGCCCCTGCACTGGGCTGTACAAAGACGTCTCTAGAGGTCATTTCAAGGAGGAACAGATGGCATCAGGGTGGGAGCACAGGGGACAGGAGACAGCTGCACTGGGCTTGGGGCTGCAGGAATGGGATCAAATACAGTGATCTCTGTTCTCAGAGACACAGCTGGGGTACATGCATCCTGTGGGCTCTTCCCAGCTCGGGGGCCAGACCACA